>NC_080477.1:1050000-1205000 GCF_030265055.1 Doryrhamphus excisus
CTCGGTACCAAGTTCTGCATCAGAGTTGCAATTCTCCATCCAAGCACTAGGGGGCAGTGTTTTCTGGTGAGTCCACTTGGTGAGAATCCATGATTCCGGTCAACTAATTAGCTCGTTAGCTTCCTCGGTCGCTAATGAACAATGGCAACTAAAGCAAAATGGAGAGCGGTACTGGAAGCAGAACTAATTGATGCGTCACAACACATTTATGGCAAGGTTGCCGACCCCCTGCTGTGGACCAGCATACGGGGTTGGGATCATTGCGGAACTAGGAACTGAAACCTTGGAGTCGACACCATCTGGAATGTCCAGAACTGATGTTGAAAGAAGAACCCGGTACTCCTAAGTCCTATCGTGTCTCCATTTTGTCAACTGCTTCCTGTTTCCTTGCAGGGGTGGGACCCCCCCTGGGTGCCCCTCCCACCTGATGGTCGTTAGATTGGGGGATTCCATAGACAGTTCATCCGGGATTAATAAGACCGCTCAGTAGCCTTTGAGTCTACCATTACGGATCGGATTGACCGTTACCTTGATGACTTGGGAATCTAATCTGACACCACTTTGGACTACGCCCCCCCCCCCCCCCCCCCCCCCCCCCAGAGGTCTCGCTAAATTTAAGATTCTTTTCCGGGTAGTTCTGGGCATGGTGGCCTCGAGTGCGGCTGCCATTTGTTTGCTTTTGGTGTCAAAAGTACTTGGATTGTTGCTTTATTAAGACCTTAGGCAAACATGGGGCCTCCGTCGTCAAGTCTTCTCTATACTTACTTTTTTTTTGGGAGGGGGGGGGGGCAAGGGGGTTGCGGCTTTGTTGCGGTAACCACACTTCAAATATTTGCCATAGGACAAGAGTCAAGTACTCAAATTAACTGAAGCGCCCCAACACAACCAACCGGGTCCCCCCCCCAACCCCTACCCAGTGCCGCCACATGTGAGATAGTTTTATGGACCTCTTCCTCTCAGAACCAAAACCCCCCCACCCCACCCTACACTCCGTTCCTTTTCCTTCCCCTGACTTTACGCCTCTAAATGACCCCCCCCCCCCTGCTTGCCTTTTATTACTGCTTTCACACTCTGCTTACACAGTACTACTTCTAATACCCAAGTTCTGCCTTTACCAAGACAGTAATACTCACTTTTGTACACAATATGTACATAAAAATGACTAAACTTTTAACAATACACTAAGCGGTAAAATATTCCATACAGCTCTCAATAGCCACGTTTACATGGACCCAAATATTCCGATTCGGAAAGAATGTAACCTTTGTATACACCTCATTCCCAAAGAAAAGTACCAATCAATCCCAATGAATATATCATGGGATTCCCAGGGGTGGAATATTCCTTTCCCCAATCCGATTGAAGTATCTTGTACGCGCTCAATCGGAACGTTGTCAGACTGCGTTCTTCTTCCTGGTGTTTTTCTTCTTCTGTTGTTTATTGGCGGTTGGCAAGCAGCGTTGGTGTGCGTTAGCGCCATCTGTGGAACAGAATCACAATTTCAAGACTGGACGAACGAAAAAGTCGTAATACGGAGTTATTCCAACAAGTAAAGAAAAACTCCAGGAAGTCGGTATCACGTGATGTTGTTGTTTACGTTTTACTGGGCATGCCCCATTGACTATTCTGGTTGATTGTAGCGCCGCATGTAGACACGTGATTGGAATATTCCTTTCCATGGATACCATTGCTTTCGGAAAGGTCATTCGGAATGATTCGATTCGGAAAAAGAAAAATTCCTCATGTAAACGTGGCTAACGTTGGGAAAATTCACACAAAAAAATGCACATATTGTCAAAAAGTGAGGTCCCATACTTCCATTAAGTTATTTTAATGTGACTTGGTGAACTGTTAGCCTTGACGGGAGGACACAAACGTTAGCAAGACTAGCACAGCTATGTGAGCTAACATGCTAAAATGACACTATCATGCTAAGTTAGCCGATTTGCTCAAGAAAAACAAAATGATCAAACTTCCAGCTCCCACGTCTGACGGGTAGTTGGCAATTTTAAGATCTTAAAAGTATTTTAAGATGTGTAGCAAAGCCTTTCTGGTCTATTAATGTTATTGCAATGTTGTATTCCCGCTTGAGAAAGGGACCAATCACAGTGGAGTCGGCGTTCCTAGAGGCGGTTGGAAACGGGATTTACATGGAAAAACTGCAGAAAGAGGTGCTGAATCCGGAAGATCTAGAAAGCTTTTCTGTGCGGATTATTGAGTGTCGCTGCTCTATTGGAGCCCACAACGCAATACAAAGAGCTGAAAATGAACAGGTCCCCTTTAAGTTAATGTGGGGAGGGGCAAAAGCACGGGCAACAAAAGGTCCGATACTGCATAACCTCGCAATGCAATAATGTTTACATGTTTTAATAAATGCGCAAATTTTAAAAGGTGCAACTATAATTTGTACAACTGTGTCAACTTGGGTTTTTTTTTTTCTTCTGTCATTAAATGTTAAATTATGAGGCCAGAAAAATGAAGCGGAATGTATATATTTTACAGTATTATTCAATTATATGAAGTGGATACGCTGCAAAGTGCGTCATTAGCACAAATGTAGCTGCGTGATGGAAATTGTCCAATGCTCGTCTTTCTCTCTGTTGTGTGTTTTTACAATAAAATGTTTATCACTGACATAAGAATTTGTGTTCAGTCAACTTCATGACTGCAAAATGAACCGTTAGCATCCGACATTGTCCTTTTTCTATTCACTGTCTGTATATTATGCTAACATTTCAACTTTGTCCGATACAGATTAGCATTTAGCAATCCAATGTAGGTCAATGTATGCTAAGCTATCTGAAAAAAAAACATCCACATTTAGTTTTGTTATCAGTGATAAAGAAATAAGCCACTAAAAAAAACAAGCTACGTGACAAAAACAGGCCCTGAGCCGCACTTTGGACACCCTATAGTATAGCGATAAGTGGGTGGACGTGAAACCCGGAGAGGAATTTGAAGTGTGGGCATTCTGAAGCCAGACAGGATGCAGGATTGCAGAGTTTTTTGGCTCAGGTTTTCGAAAACCAAACGGACTTTCAGAAGAAGGGTGTGATTAAAAACAGAACTAATGAAGTCACAGCTTGCTAACATGCAAACATTTCCACACTTCAGAAGGTGTTTACAAGTTGTTAACAAATTGTAAAAGACTCCATTTGTGGCTTACTTCCATAAGGTACTAAAAAGTACTCACTTTAATGCACGCTTCAACCTTCTACTTTGCCTGCTACTATGGCAGGGGTGTCCAAAGTGCAGCCCGGGGACCTTTTACAAGCCCGAGGTACACAAAAAAATATATTATTTAATAAGAAAATATGTCATTCTGCAAGAATAAAGTCAAAATATGAAGAGAAAAAGTTCTAGTTCTAAAAAGAAATATTTTATGACAATAACATTCCTATGATGAGGAAAAATAATGAACAATGAAATATTGAGGAAAGTCATAAAATTATCAAAAAACAAAACAATGGGAAAATTTAAGTTGCGGAAAGTTATAATAAATCATAAGGAAGATATTTATTTCAAAAAAAGTTGAAATAGCTGGAAAATTAAATTAAATTAAAATAAATAAATTTAAATAATTAAATTTAAATAAATTAAATTTAATGTAAATACATTTAATTTAATTTAATTATACATCCAAAATATTAAGAGAAAAAAGAAAACAAATTGTAGCATAGTTCAAATATTATGAGAAAAAATTTATAATTTTTATTACTATTAAAAATATGTATATAAGTTGGGGAAATTCTATATTATGGGAATAAAGTCATAATATTACAAGGAAGTTATTCCATAAGAATAAAGCCAAAATATTAAGTGGTAATCTAATGAGGAAAAAACTAATCATTTCACACGGATAACATGCGTATTATCATAAGTAAAAAATAATCTATTTACTAGGATAAAGTTGAAATATTACAGAAAGACACTTTTTAAAGTCATATCAAAAAAACAAACACAAAAAATTGTAATCACAAAGTTGTGAGAATAAAGTCATAAGGACAACATTTATATCTGGAAAGTTAAAGAAAAAACAGCTGTATTTTTGTGTATTATATATTATTATTTGTTATATTATATTATATTAGTATTTTAGAGCAAACTAAAAAAAATAAGAGAAAAAAGTTGCAGTTTTGATGAGAATGAATGCGTAATATTAGCAGGAAAAATGTTAAAATATTGAATACAATATACATTAAAAGTGGGAATGCTATGAAAATTTTTTAAAAACTTATATAAGTTGAGGAATTTTTTTTTTTACAAAATTATAGGAATAAAGTCATAATATTACAAGGAGAAAATTTCAGAGGGAAAAAAAATTTAAATGAAAAAAAAACAGCAAAAAAGGGGATGTGAGCTAGTGATTTTTATATCATACCTATTTCTTGAAATGTGTACTTCTGAGCATATTACATGACATTTGGACCCCCCCCTTGTTCTATGTGGTAGCACCATAAGCCAAGCAGTAAAGAAAGGCAACGTATGTCAAATGCAGGGCTGGGTCGAGCTAAACAGGCGCTCCAATCGAGATAAATACAAACACATCTGCAATATTTCACATCATAAACAACTTAAAACAAGTTTCAAACTTCATGTTAAAAGCGTCAAAGTGTGTTGAGAAGAAATAGTTTTACGACAAAAAAGAGCAATTCAATGAAATCCCTTTTCCCAAAAGCGGACAACTCCTAAATTTCCATGCGGCCTGGCACAAAAGCGGCTGAAATACAGCACGACTCCCCCACTCCTCCCGCTTGATTGTTGGATTGTCTTCAGTCCCGTCACCATGCATCTTAAATTCCTCCCAGACAACCGCCTCCACCCCTCTTGGCCCCCGCACCCTCACTCTGCCACCCCCGCCGCCCGACCCCCCCACTGAAGTTTTCTGGGAGCGATATCAAAACAAACACGAGCAACTTCGGGTAAAAGTGCGAGCTGAGCTTGTACGCGGCGGGGAAACAAGGGCGCCACAGAGCCCATTTTCGAAATTATCTGGATTCAGCATTTCCCCCACAACAACCCCTCAATCCCGACCCCCCCCTTTCTCTCCCGCCCCCCCGAGCTCCCTTCACTTGGACCAAAAAGGGAGGGACCCACCCGCGGATTTAGGAGGCTCTTGTCTCTCAGAGGTACAATGTTCCATTCATGATAACCATCCAGGCGCACTGAACGGCTGACCTGCTCTCTGCTGTTGGGGGCAGTCAAGCCCCCCCCCCCCCATCCTCGGGTCCTTCAGGTCTGGAACCCCGGAGATGCCTCTTTTAGGGGGACATTGATGCCAAATGGCAGCGAGCCCTGTGCCATTAAGATAAACAACACATGAGAGGGGAGAAGTGGGGTAGGGGTGTCCTGTTTTGTTGATCGTGTCGATAAAGTTACACAAACTTGTATAAGTTTTATGTCTATTCAAACAGAGTATGTGGTTAACTGAGGTATAACTGTGTTCATGTTGGATGGTGATTAACTGTTACTTAGTATCTTGTGGTGTTCATTTTGTCATTGCTGGTATTTGCTGTGTATCTGGTGTTGCCTACCATTGAAGTATTTGTATTACTACGGCCGGTATTCTTCACATGTATAAATATGAATAAATGCTGAGGTATCACTAGGAAGAAAGGAAAAAAGCTGCTTTTGGTTTCTATTAATTAACCTGTAGATATTAGGGTGGGATTTAATAACTTTTACTTCTTCCCACTCCATTTCTAGCTTTTAATGAATTATATATTATTATATATTATTTCTTCTTGCTCAAGACTGTTGTGGTCTTGATTGTGCTGATTTGTGTGTATCTTGTTGTATGTTTGCATTTTATTTGTTTTTTTTTATTTTGTTGTTTTTTTTGCGCAAAATAAATGACAAACAAACAAACAAGGGATTCACACTAACATCGACTGAAAACGCTGTCATATGAAGAGTCTTGAACCAGTCATGATGTGCTATATATATCACTATATTGACACGCACTATGGTACACATTATGGCATTGGATGCTCATATCACTTACTTGATACTTGACAAAAATTAAATTAAAAAAAAAAAAAAATATATATATATATATATATATATATTAAACTATATTAGGAAAGCAGGAAGTGAACAAAAGTAACAGTTACTGATTGTAAAAGTACCAGATGGAGGGGGAGGATTTAATAAGCTTTGTGGAACTGTGAACTGGAAATAATTTAATTTAATTTTTTTTTTAACTTCAATTATATTAGGAAAGCAGGAAGTGAACAAATGTAACAGTTACTGATTGTAAAAGTACCAGATGGAGGGGGAGGATTTAATAAGCTTTGTGGAACTGTGAACTGAAAATAAATAAAAATATTTAATTTAATTCAATATTTATTTATTTTTTAAACTTCAATTATATTAGGAAAGCAGGAAGTGAACAAATGTAATGGTTACTGATTGTAAAAGTACCAGATGGAAGGGTAGGATTTAATAAGCTTTGTGGAACTGTGAACTGAAAATAAATAAAAATAAATTAAATAAATAATGTAATGTAATGTAATGTAATGTAATGTAATGTAATGTAATGTAATGTAATATAATGTTATTTAATTTAATTTAATTTAATTTAATTTAATTTAATTTAATTTAATTTAATTTAATTTAATTTAATTTAATTTAATTTAATTTTTTTTAACTTCAATTATTAACAAAATTATTAATTTAAAAAATAAAAATAAATAACTTAAATTATATTGAGAAAGCAGGAAGTGAACAAATGTAAGAGTTAGTGATTGTAAAAGTACCAGATGGAGGGGTAGGATTTAATAAGCTTTGCTTCTTCCTACTCCTTTTGGACATGTGGAACTGGGAACTGATTATGGGATGCACTCAATTGGAATCTGATGCATGTTCAAATGAAATTAAACCATTACCATTACCATTACCATTACCATTACCATTACCATATGCATGCCAGGCCAGTAGTTAGCAGTGTCCGTCTGTACAGAAGCACATATAAACATACATAATACACGCATGCACACCAGCTGCTTTTTGCTGTTTTCCTAAATACGGTAAAAATATAATGAATCCTACTTAATGGAAATTCATTTAACTGCACTAAATGAGGGCTGACTGTATTTCAGTATTTACCTCAAAATTGTGCCTGGGTTTTGGTTCTCTCTTACAGTAGGTTTTCAGGTCAGACAAAGCGCCCTGCACGCTACTGACTACTGACTCATTGCATTCTTTTAAATCGAGTCCCACTCCCACCAGTGTTAGGATTGACTCTCTGTCAAGGCTAACGCGGTGGACCAGTGTTTTGAAACTGCAAGCTTCCCAGCTGGAGGTGAGGAATGACGCATGCAAGTTCTTAAAACACTCTGGGAACTCTGTACTCCATAGATGCCCAAAAGGGCATTATGTGATTATTCTGTGTGTGTGTGTGGGGGGGGGGGGGGGGGGGGTATGTGGGGTGGACAACATCAGCGTGGAACTCAAATCAGATGGACCAGTCACTTGAGGTCACACTGCTGCTTTTTCCATCTAACCAGGCTTTGTTCTCCACCGCCTCGCCATCTGGTTAATGGTGTTCACCTGGCACACAGGACTTAAATGACTCCCAGACCCCTTGAGGGAAACAGGTGGGAGAACCCTGGTCTTCGGTGTGGGTCTGGTTTTGGAGCAACTTCATTACATTAAATCGGGTTTGTTTTGTTTTTCTGAAATCCCCAGTTTGTTTTTGCCTGAAAACACTGAAAACGCATGGAGGGTTGCACGGTGGATGAGTGGTTAGCGTGCAGACCTCATAGCTAGGAGACCCGGGTTCAATTCCACCCTCAGCCATCTCTGTGTGGACTTTGCATGTTTGCAGGATCCTCAATCTGGAGAATAACAGGTTTGTTGGTATATTTTGATAATAAAATAATAATAATAATAATAACATAATAATAATAAATTTAATATAATAAAATAATAATAATAATAATAAATACAATAAAAAATAATAATAAATATAATACAATAAAATAACAATATTAAATAAAATAAAAATAATAATAATAAATATAATATAATAAAATAATAACAATATTAAATAAAATAAAATAATAATAATAAATACAATAAAAAATAATAAATTTAATATAATAAAATAATAATAATATTAAATAAAATAAAATAATAATAATAAATACAATAAAATAATAATAATTATAATATCATAATAATAATTGCTGTTGTTCTCCTCGTGCATGCGTGGGTTTTCTCCGGGTACTCCTGTTTCCTCCCACATTCCAAAAACATGCTAGGTTAATTAGCCACTCCAAATTGTCCATAGGTATGAATGTGAGTGTGAATGGTTGTTTGTCTATATGTGCCCTGTGATTGGCTGGCCACCAGTCCAGGGTCTACCCCGCCTCTCGCTCGACTGGATGACATTTTTAGCTAATTGCTTATTTTTAGCCTTATGCATTATTTTAGCTGTTTGAAGATGAACTATATCAGCAAGTTGAAGTATTTGTCATTTTACAAATAAGGAGTTAGTATGTTCTCTGTAGGCGGCATTATGAATTATCCTTACTGACCTTTTTTTTTGCAGTACATTTAGCCAGTGAAGATTGCTTTTATAGTTATTAGCCCATATTTCCACACAATAAGTAAGATATGGATTATTATAATATTATATTATTCCCAAAGGTCCTTGAACGTCCCGTGTGTCTGCATGCATACAGAGAGGGGAATTGAGTTTCCCCGCAATGCAGGGAGGTTACAACAGTGTCAACGCCTATAAAACTGTATAAAGAACAAAAGGATAATAGAGGATGACAAAGAAAACAGATTGTTTGTGTGATTCTCATACGTGTCGAAATGTTCACATTACAGACTCCGGAGTTTTGACTTTGAATGGTATAATTAGAAAATGGCCTTACTTTCCCTCAGCAGGCCTTCCGGTATGTCTCCTCCCCCTCGTGGATGTGAGCCAGCTGCTTCTGCAGAGCAGACCACGACGCCGATGATGCTGAGGAGGGACTGCCGCTCACGTTCCCCCGATTCAGACTTTCACAAGTTGCGGATAAAGCTCCATCAATCTCCTTCAGTGCATACGCAGTTTAGATGAGAACACTTACAGCTGCATCAACAGTTAAAGACAAAATGAATATTTACATGTTAATCCTTTTGACTCCTGATTCAGCAGTCAAAATTAAAGTGCTTGTGGAATATTACAGAAAGGGTTTGGAGTGAAAACAGTTCAACCCGGACCGCCCACGACGAGCATTATCAGCCTAAAAACCTCTTCTCCAGCGTGCGGCGGCATCACAACTCCGTGCCAAGACCTGCAGCTCTAGAGTAAACAAGGACCCGGCCGCGCCTCTCAAACGGCGTCCATCAGTGGAGAGGACATGGTGAGCCTCAACCGCGGCCGAGGCGTGCTTGAGCATGAAACTACAGCGGACCCTCTCGGGTTCAACATGATGCCACGCAAGAGTGGCGAGCTTCTGAAGGATTGTGTACGCAATTTTATGTGGGGGTTCTCAAGTACACCCTGGACTGGTGGCCAGCCAATCACAGGGCACATATAGACAAACAACCATTCACACTCACATTCATACCTATGGACAATTTGGAGTGGCTAATTAACCTAGCATGTTTTTGGAATGTGTAAGAACACTAAACTCATCACACACCAACTTAACACTCAAAAGGTATAATGATGAAACCAGCTCAACCGAATCATTCATTCATTCATTTTCTACCGCTTATTCTCACAAGGGTCGCGGGGGTGCTGGAGCCTATCCCAGCTGTCTTCGGGTGAGAGGCGGGGTCCACCCTGGACTGGTGGCCAGCCAATCACAGGGCACATATAGACAAACAACCATTCACACTCACATTCCTACCTATGGACAATATGGAGTCGCTAATTAACCTAGCATGTTTTTGGAATGTGTTAGTGTTCTTACAAAGACCACTAAATTCATCACACACCAACTTAACACTCAAAAGGTATAATTATGAAACCAGCTCAACCGAATCATTCATTCATTCATTTTCTACCGCTTATTCTCACAAGGGTCGCGGGGGGTGCTGGAGCCTATTCCAGCTGTCTTCGGGTGAGAGGCGGGGTACACCCTGGACTGGTGGCCAGCCAATCCCAGGGCACATATAGACAAACAACCATTCACACTCACATTCATACCTATGGACAATTTGGAGTCGCTAATTAACCTAGCATGTTTTTGGAATGTGGGAGTAAACCCACGCATGCACGGGGAGAACATGCAAACTCCACACAGAGACGGCCGAGGGTGTAATTGAACCCTGGTCTACTAGCTGTGAGGTCTGCGCGCTAACCACTCGACCACCGTGCCACCCGCATGAGATTTTTCTCTAAGTTAAATATCTTGTAGGTCCATTTCAAATCAAGGAATTAATTTGAGGTGATAGTTTGACTCTGGAGCAGATAAATAAAATGTCCATTATTTTCTATGGGGGGGGGGGGCATGTTTCCACCTTAAGAGGTTCCACTGGTTTAGGTTGCAGTAATCACCATGGTGAGGTCTCACTTTCCCTTTTATCCAGCGCACATTTTCACAGTTTGCTGATCAGTGAGATGCATTGATGGAGCACAGTAGCTAAAGCTAATTACAATTATGCTAAATGTCAGCCAGAGCTGCCACAAGCACAACACTGACCGGTAATCGCTTCATGAGTGTCTTAAAGTGTCGTAAACAGTTCTCCGCTGAGGTCTCCACAGCGTGTAAGCTCTCTCTGGACCTGCTCGATCCCTTCCAGCAGCAACCAAAAACATCATTTAGCACATTTGGCAGCACTTCCCCACCCAGCCAGAGTGTGGGAGGTGAGGCAGGATGGAGGTTTGATTTGGCCCCAGAGCACAGAGCCTTACTGGGCAAGAAGGCTTGGCTCCACGCTCAGGGGGGAAAAAAAAGGTCCGATGGTCCAAGCCAGCTGGTTCCCGCGGCGGCTCTTTGGGTTTTACTGCACACAGCAAGCTGGTGAGACAAAAAGGAGCAACCTGTGTTAGCCACTCAATGTCATTTCCTGTACAATACTTGGAAGTACACTGGAGCCTATTTTAAACTGTAAAGAATATTACTCAACTGGACCATTAGAATAAACTATGCAATGGTGCCACCACCACCAAGGAAGAACAATTCTATTTTGGGGGATCAAACGTAATAATTATTTTTAAAGTGTTCTGTTGCACTTTGAGATCATTCATTTGATGTAAAGTGCGTTATAAATTAAATTTATTATTATTATTATTAAGTAATAACACTATGAGAAACAAACAAACCACACAAAGTTGTAGAACAATTCTATTTTGGGGGATCAAACGTAATAATAATTTTTTAAGTGTTCTGTTGCACTTTGAGATCATTCATTTGATGTAAAGTGCGTTATAAATTAAATTTATTATTATTATTATTAAGTAATAACACTATGAGAAACAAACAAACCACACAAAGTTGTAGAAAGGGTGAGGAAAAATTTAATTTTGTTATGGGAATGAAGTCAGAACAATTCTATTTTGGGGGATCAAACGTAATAATAATTTTTAAAGTGTTCCGTTGCACTTTGAGATCATTCATTTGATGTAAAGTGCGTTATAAATTCAATTTATTATTATTATTATTATTAAGAAATAACATTATGAGAAACAAACAAACCATACAAAGTTGTAGAATAATTCTATTTTGGGGGATCAAACGTAATAATAATTTTTAAAGTGTTCTGTTGCACTTTGAGATCATTCATTTGATGTAAAGTGCGTTATAAATTAAATTTATTATTATTATTATTAAGTAATAACACTATGAGAAACAAACAAACCACACAAAGTTGTAGAAAGGGTGAGGAAAAAATTAATTTTGTTATAGAAATGAAGTCAGAACAATTCTATTTTGGGGGATCAAATGTAATAATTATTTTTAAAGTGTTCTGTTGCACTTTGAGATCATTCATTTGATGTAAAGTGCGTTATAAATTAAATTTATTATTATTATTATTAAGAAATAACATTATGAGAAACAAACAAACCACACAAAGTTGTAGAATAATTCTATTTTGGGGGATCAAACGTAATAATAATTTTTAAAGTGTTCTGTTGCACTTTGAGATCATTCATTTGATGTAAAGTGTGTTATAAATTACATTAATTATTATTATTATTAGTATTATTATTATTATTAAGTAATAACATTATGAAAAACAAACAAACCACACAAAGTTGTAGAAAGGGTGAGGAAAATTTTTGTTATGGGAATGAAGCCAGAATAATTCTATTTTGGGGGATCAAATGTAATAATTATTTTTAAAGTGTTCCGTTGCACTTTGAGATCATTCGTTTGATGTAAAGTGCGTTATAAATTAAATTATTATTATTATTATTATTATTATTAAGTAATAACATTATGAGAAACAAACAAACCACACAAAGTTGTAGAAAGGGTGAGGAAAAATTTAATTTTGTTATGGGAATGAAGTCAGAACAATTCTATTTTGGGGGATCAAACATAATAATAATTTTTAAAGTCTTCTGTTGCACTTTGAGATCATTCATTTGATGTAAAGTGCGTTATAAATTAAATTAAATTTATATTATTATTATTATTATTATTATTATTATTATTATTATTATTATTAAGTAATAACATTATGAGAAACAAACAAACCACACAAAGTTGTAGAAAGGGTGCGGAAAAATGTAATTTTGTTATGGGAATGAAGTCAGAATAATTCTATTTTGGGGGATCAAACATACTAATAATAATTTTTAAAGTGTTCGGTTGCACTTTGAGATCATGCATTTGATGTAAAGTGCGTTATAAATTAAATTTATTATTACTATTATTATTAAGTAATAACATTATGAGAAACAAATAAACCACACAAAGTTGTAGAAAGGGTGAGGAAAAATGTAATTTTGTTATAGAAATGAAGTCATATAAAATAAAGATTAAATAAATAAAATAAAATTATTTTTTTAATTATTATTTAAGATTAAATTATTTAAAATTATTATTTAAGAATTTGAAATAATTTGAAAAATATTTTGAAAATGAAAAAAAAAACCCTATTACAAAGCTGAGATGCACATCTTAGCATATCTTTCCAAAATAACAAAGCGGCCCTTCCATCCTTTGGACACCCCTGACCTTTGGGATAAACCGGCACAAAGATCAGTGACTCCTGACCTCACAAATGGACACACAATTCCCACAAGCGCACTCCAGAATCTTGTAGAGTCCCTCAAAAGTCCCCCCCCCCTCCAGGAGGCCCCAGGAAGCTCTTATTGCTACAAAGGGAGGAACCAACTCCATATGTTCTTTCATTTTCACTCCGTGAAGTCGGACTAACCATACGTCCCAATACTTCTGTCCACACGGCGCATGTGTGTACATTGCTCTTAGCAATGTCGTAGTTTGCGGCCGTGCGGTTGCTTCTCGCCGGGAAGAAACTGGAGCCCTGCAGCTCTGGTGCGGCCGCTGTTGGCCGCGTGCCACGGTGTGGTTTTTATTAAAATAACTTCAGCGAGAATAAGAAGCCACGTTCTGCAGGAAATATGAGAAGCTTATGGAGTGACCCCTCCCCACTTTAAAAAAAAAAAATCTATAATCTTGCAGGAATTTCTGGCTAAGAACAGGATATTGTCTGGGATTTGGGAGTCTACCATCCATCCCAGAGAAAAGCACGGGAATTGGGTGATGTGTGTGTGTACCTGAGGCTCAGGTACATTTTGGACATAGTCATGGAGTCCAGAAGTGAAAGCACGAGGTTTGTTACTTCCTGCTTGCACCAAGTCTCAATTTCATAAGGTGCTTTTAACAAGAGGCCCGAGGCTCCGCTGCAATGGAATCAAAGAGTCCAGACGGTCCCGTGAGGTGAACAGCAAAGCCAGAGAAGGGCTCATATTTTACAAGTGGAAGGAGGGGGGAAAAAAACCTCAGAGCTTAGGGCAGCTTATTCATCACTCGACCCCCCCCCCCCACCCCCCCAACCCTACCAATCCTGTACTAAAACAGACAAGAAGGAAACTTACAGCTTCTTACGGAGTCCGCTAGAGGCTCACGGTCCAGCGAGGCGTCCCTTTGAGTCTCCTGCATCTGGAAAACACACAAAGGAAAACTCCTGAGTGGACCCATCAAATATTTACCAATACCGCAAATATCTGACGCAAGAATATACCTTAAAGCCTCCAAAGGTGTCTACCACTAATATCTGATGCAATAATATACCTTAAAGCCTCCAACTAAGGCCTCCACAGGCGTCTACCACTAATATCTGACGGAAGAATATACCTTAAAGCCTCCACAGGTGTCTACCACTAATATCTGATGAAGGAATATACCTTAAAGCCTCCACAGGCGTCTACCACTAATAGAGAAGGAATCTACCACTAAATGGAGAAGGAATATACCTTGAAGCCTCCAACTAAGGCCTCCAACTAAGGCCTCCAAAGGCGTCTACCACTAACATCTGAAGCAAGAATATACCTTAAAGCCTCCACAGGCGTCTACCACTAATATCTGACGGAAGAATATACCTTAAAGCCTCCACAGGCGTCTACCACTAATATCTGATGAAGGAATATACCTTAAAGCCTCCAAAGGTGCCTTACCACTAAAATCTGACGAAAGAATATACCTTAAAGACTCCAACTAAAGCCTCCACAGGAGTCTACCACTAATATCTGATGAAGGAATATACCTTAAAACCTCCAGACGTCTACCACTAATATCTGACGCAAGAATATACCTTAAAGCCTCCACAGGCGTCTACCACTAATATCTGATGAGGGAATATACCCTAAAGCTTCCAAAGGCATCTACCACTAATATCTGACGGAAGAATATACCTTAAAGCGTCCAAAGGCATCTACCACTAATATCTGAAGCAAGAATATACCTTAAAGCCTCCAAAGGCGTCTACCACTAATATCTGATGAAGGAATATACCTTAAAGCCTCCAAAGGCATCTACCACTAATATCTGAAGCAAGAATATACCTTAAAGCGTCCACAGGCGTCTACCACTAATATCTGATGGAAGAATATACCTTAAAGCCTCCACAGGCGTCTACCACTAATATCTGACGGAAGAATATACCCTAAACCCTCCAAAGGCATCTACCACTAATATCTGATGAGGGAATATACCCTAAAGCTTCCAAAGGCGTCTACCACTAATACCTGACGGAAGAATATACCTTAAAGCGTCCACAGGCGTCTACCACTAATATCTGATGCAAGAATATACCTTAAAGCCTCCACAGGCGTCTACCACTAATATCTGATGAAGGAATATACCTTAAAGCCTCCACAGGCGTCTACCACTAATATCTGATGAAGGAATATACCTTAAAGCCTCCACAGGCGTCTACCACTAATATCTGAAGCAAGAATATACCTTAAAGCCTCCACAGGCATCTACCACTAATATCTGACGAAGGAATATACCTTAAAGCCTCCACAGGCGTCTACCACTAATATCTGACAGAAGAATATACCTTAAAGCCTCCAACTAAGGCCTCCACAGGTGTCTACCACTAATATCTGACGGAAGAATATACCCTAAACCCTCCAAAGGCGTCTACCACTAATATCTGATGAAGGAATATACCCTAAAGCTTCCAAAGGCATCTACCACTAATACCTGACGGAAGAATATACCTTAAAGCCGCCAAAGGCATCTACCACTAATATCTGATGAAGGAATATACCTTAAAGCCTCCACAGGCGTCTACCACTAACATCTGAAGCAAGAATATACCTTAAAGCCTCCACAGGCGTCTACCACTAATATCTGACGGAAGAATATACCCTAAAGCCTCCACAGGCGTCTACCACTAATATCTGATGAAGGAATATACCTTAAAGCCTCCACAGGTATCTACCACTAATATCTGATGAAGGAATATACCTTAAAGCCTCCACAGGCGTCTACCACTAATATCTGACGGAAGAATATACCCTAAACCCTCCAAAGGCGTCTACCACTAATATCTGATGAGGGAATATACCCTAAAGCTTCCAAAGGCATCTACCACTAATACCTGACGGAAGAATATACCTTAAAGCGTCCACAGGCGTCTACCACTAACATCTGAAGCAAGAATATACCTTAAAGCCTCCACAGGAGTCTACCACTAATATCTGACAGAAGAATATACCTTAAAGCCTCCAACTAAGGCCTCCACAGGAGTCTACCACTAATATCTGATGAAGGAATATACCTTAAAGCGTCCACAGGCGTCTACCACTAATATTTGTCGGAAGAATATACCTTAAAGCCTCCACAGGAGTCTACCAATAATATGTGATGCAATAATATACCTTCAAGCCTCCACAGGCAACTACCACTAATATCTGACTGAGGAATATACCACTGTGTAGCCCCTCATTTTTTTTTAAATCTATTTTTAAATGAGTGTTTAACTTCTTTTTACACTTGCACAGTACGTGCCACTGTGTCTTAACCTCACCTTGATATTCTTTTTGAGGTACTCAGCTCTGCTCATGAGACTTTTGATCTGGAGAAGGAAAAGAAAAGCGGTTAATCATGGCGTACGATGGCGTACGATGGCGTATGATGGCGTACGATGGCGTATGATGGCGTACGATGGCGTATGATGGCGTATGATGGCGTATGATGGTGTACGATGGCGTATGATGGCGTACGATGGCGTACGATGGCGTACGATGGCGTACGATGGCGTATGATGGCGTATGATGGCGTATGATGGCGTACAATGGCGTACGATGGCGTACGATGGCGTACGATGGCGTACGATGGCGTACGATGGCGTACGATGGCGTATGATGGCGTACGATGGCGTATGCGTTCAAAGATTTGACATTTTCAATTAAATGACGGACGCAAAGATCACATTTGTAAAACAAACCCGATCTACTCGAGAGCCTTAAATGTTCAGATTACAAAATATTCTTAATATTTGAAGGGAAAAATGTGTCAGAAGCACCGTGATGTTGACCATGAAAAGCTCCGTGGATGGAATGAAGGATGGCATTGAGTTGCATTATGGGTAGCTTACAGTGTTTTTCTGACCTGCACCTAGGAGCACAAGGCAGGATGTCTGCGTCCTGCTGCAGCAGTTTGGAATGTGTGTTATTATTTTTTTAAACTCTCTTGTGAGACCTCCAACCTGACGGAAGCGCAATGCTAAATTGCTGGACTAAGCAACCCCGACGGGAAAAGCGGGCGGTGGAAGCGGGCGGCGGTGTTGCCTTTTCAGACTGCATTTGAATGCACCCATCAGCGACACAAAGCTGCTTGTTCACAACGAATAAACGTCCGCGGATAGCTTCCATACTTTCCCTTAAAATATACTGATGTAGTGTAGCAAATTATCGTCTTGACCGCAGTTTTTTTTCTGTATTCTGCCTTCCAACCACAAGCCTTTAATCAGCCGGTGCAATAAACATGGAGGGATTCTGCAAGGATGCAGTTTTAGCACAAGTATGTTCAAGTTACCATCATGACATTACAGCAGTCGACGGTGGATACAGTATATCACAATTTACAGTCAAAAATAGATGTTTGACTTCTCACAGAGTTGCGCGCTTTTTATGAAATCGCATCATGCGGTGCGCCACTGTACAAATATTTTGAAGTGATACTTTGGTAATGGTTTAATTTCATTAGAACATGCATCAGATTCCAATTGAGTGCATCCCATAATCAGTTCCCAGTTCCACATGTCCAAAAGGAGTAGGAAGAAGCAAAGCTTATTAAATCCTACCCCTCCATCTGGTACTTTTACAATCACTAACTGTTACATTTGCTCACTTCCTGCTTTCCCTATATAATTTAAGTTATTTATTTTTATTTTTTAAATTAATACATTTAAATTTTAATAAATTTAAATTTAAAATTTTAAACTAAAAAGATGGTTTGATTATAATAGATTGTCCTTTAATTTTAATTTTAATGTAAGTTATTTTTTTTTAATTAATAATTTTAAATTTAAATGTATTAAAATTTAAATGTATTAATTTAAAAAATAAAAATAATTTATTTATAAATTAATTTATTTTTATTTTTTAAATTAATAATTTTAAATTTAAATTTATTAAAATTTAATTTTTTTAAATTAATAATTTTAAATTTAAATGTATTAGAATTTAAATGTATTAATTTAAAAAAGTAAAATAATTTATTTATAAATTTATTTATTTTTATTTTTAAATTAATACATTTAAATGTTAATAAATTTAAATTTAAAATTATTAATTTAAAAAATAAAAATAAATAAATTTATAAATAAATTATTTAAATGTTAATAAATTTAAATTTAAAATTATTAATTTAAAAAATAAAAAAAAAATAACTTAAATTAAAATTAAAATTAAAGTTAAAGTTAAAGTTAAAGTTAAAGTTAAAATTAAAATTAAAATTAAAGTTAAAATTAAAATTAAAATTAGGACAATCTATTATAATCAAACCATCTTTTTAGTGTGACCATTTCTTCTCTGACCTTTCTAATGATGTCATCCATACTCCCTCCAGAACAAAAAGTAGTGGTATCATCCGCAAATAATACCATTTATTTTAAATGCAAAGTGGTTAGAAATAACTTTGTCACACCGTGTCACCCAGAACGACCCAGATGGCAAAGTACCAGTGTGAGTAACAATGTAGTTATCAGTTATTACTAAGTAATACATCTCTAGAAGTGCGGTAAAGTGTACACTTTGCTGCAGAAGCAAAAAAAAAACAAAACAAAAAAAAGCCTATTGGCTGTTTATCGCACTTAGTTGCAGCACTTCCTTAGCAGAACGACAGTGATGTATCTGGTTGAATAGAAGTGTAGTCAAGTATGAAGTGGTTGATGGATTACATCATTATTGGGTTTTTTAACAGAAAAAAACACGAGAAAATGAGACTCCGGTGAGATTTTAAGAGGTCGCCGCCATGTTGGATGGATGGCGACACTCACCTCGCTGTGGAGGAGCTCTCGGCGGCGGCCCTGCGGCTCGGCTGGTGAGGTGGAGGGGAGAACATTGTTAATTTCAGAAGATAGCGTTAGCTTTGAAATATACTGTCTTTGTGCGGTATTATCGTACAGAGATGTGCCTGGATATCCTTGGGGGGGGTCTACTTGCATCTGTCGGCATCAAGAACTGCCAACCGAGTAAAAACAACAAAAAAACGTGCATGACTTGACTTTAAGAGCATTTATTGGGAAGAGGGAGGCTGGCTGTGCCGATCCCGGCCCTCATCAGTGTGAGATAATGGTTCTTGTGTGTTTCCAGCGTTTGCGGCCCAAATGGGAAGCAGATGGCGGGGCTCCCGTACCGCACGCAGGGAGCTGGCGCTGGCTCTCATCTCGGCTCCAAAAACCTCGCTAGGATCGCTCTTCCTTGCGGCCGATCTCCCACATGAGCTCATCGCACTTACTGAATGCCCTTCTGTATTTCCCAAGAGCCCCGCCCACTCGGCTACATCTTTATTCACCGATAACTACCATGCGCGGCTACGCTAGCGGGGGCTTTCTTGCTGAAAACGTGCGTTGATGTTAAAATATGAGCTCCAGGGGGGCGTTAAAGGCTAAATATTTTGGAGTTGACCTACCTGCTAGCGCCAGCAGAAGTTCTCCTAAGCACTGCTGGTATTCATCCAAGGCCTCGTTATCGTCCAGTCCACTCTGCTCCTACAGCATGATGAAACCGACACATTATGTACTGTACGCTTATTTTTTGCTTTAGTGCTACAGTTTTTTGTTTTGGATCAGAAGTCCCAAAAAATATTGCAATTCCAAAAAAAGTGCAGTTCCCCTTTAAGAATTCTGGGTTTTCTTGTCATGGCTAACCTTAGCGATGGCTTCTGAGGACATCTCCAGCGCTGCCAGCAGGCGTGGCTGGTCGCGGGACATTTCTATGAGAAGACCAAAAAAAAACAACATATCGTTTAAGTACCATAAATGATCAGTTCATTACCAAACGTTTCTGTCAATCCGAATGTCTGACTCTAACCGACACTCCAAGCCAGGGGTGCTCACACCTTTTTTAAGTCAACAATAAATATAGAAAATATACATATATATTTAGTACATTTATAATGTTATGTTTTTACATAACTCAAGAACCGGTAACATGTCAGTCAAAATAGCTACATAGTGTTCATTAAACACAGTTTATGTGTTACGTCCAGTTAGCATTTGCTATCAAACATTAGCACTATACAAAATTTTGACTGAGTGTTTATTATTATTTTTTTAATCTTATTTATTTATTCTTAATGTAGTTGATATATGACTGATATATGACTGTTGGGCACTTTTTCAATTTGGTTGTACAGTAAACCTTGGATATATCGGAAATTCGCTCACAATGGACAGATAAAAAAGAACCAATTTTTCTGTAATGCATTTCCAATAAAAATTCATTGCATATATCGGATTTTTTATAACGGATTTCGCCTATTTCGGACAAAATCTCCAGTCCCGTTCCAATGCATTTCCATGAAATTTCCCTCGCATATATCGGATGGCCGCATCGTGGCGCTCCGATTCATCGAATCGTGACAGGCCGCTATACGACGTCATTTGCAGCGTTTGCAGCGTTGCCTGCGTGTCCAGGTACATTGGAAACATAGTCAAGGAAGTTGTCATGATCCATTCTCCCCATGCTATTTTCCTCCTGGTGAGTCTCTCCCTCTGTTTTGCCTGGCCAGCCAACCCCACACCCAGCTCCCTCCAACACACACTCTGCACACCTGCAGCCAATGATTACCTGCCCTGCCTGCTCTACATAAGCCTCCCCCACTCAGTGCCTCTTGTCGGATCGTCTGCAAGCCTGCACGAAGCTCTGCTCTCTGTTTCAGCCCACAGCTCGACTCTGACTCCAGAACCAGAACCAGAACCTGACCTGCCCTGACCACGATCTCCGCCTGACCCCTGCCGGTACCTTTGCCTTGTCCTGACCACCTGCCACAACGACCTGACCTGCCCTGACCACGATCTCCGCCTGACCCCTGCCTGTGCCTCTGCCGAATAAAGACTTGTTCCTGATCTCTGCTGGAGCTTCAATAAACATCTTGAACTGTGACGCTCGTGTGGTCCTCGTTCTGTCTGATCCCTGACAGTACGATCCGACCCACATGGACCCAGCGCGCAGTTCTCCCAGCAGAGGACCCGAAACACCCTCCGCTATGCAACGCCTGGAATCCACTGAGGGAAAGGTGAGCCGCATGGCTGCTGACATGTCCTCTCTGCTTCAGCTCAGCCAGCAACAACAGCAGCAGATTCAGCAACAACAACAGCAATTGGCTGAGATCGCTAATCTGCTCTCCAACCAGCCACCGCCCGCTGCACCTACCCCACATCAGTCTGATCCGAACATGTCTGATTCTGTTGATCCATTCTTCACCACCACTGCTCCAGAACCCAAGGTCGGCAACCCTGAACGCTTTGATGGTGATCCTGCACAGGTTCGGGCATTCCTTACCAGCTGTCGACTACAGTTTGCTCTGCAACCTAGAACCTTCGCTACGGAGGGAGCGAGGGTGGGTTTTGCAATCACCCATCTGACTGGCCGTGCACGACTCTGGGGAACGGCTGAATTTGAACGCCAGACAGCTGTGTGCTCTTCCTTCAACCTGTTCGCTGAGGAGATGCTGAAGGTCTTTGACTTGGGATCGTCTACAGATGAAGCATCACAGGCTCTGATGACGATCCGTCAAGGTCGAAGGTCAGTGGCAGACTACTCAATCGACTTCCGAACCCTGGCGAGACGCAGTTCTTGGAATATGGAGGCCTTGGTGGATGTCTTCCTCCATAGCCTGGCAGACTACTTGAAGGACGAGCTGGTTTCCCATGATCGACCTTCCACCCTGGATGAAGCAATCGCCCTAGCTGTCCGCATTGACCGCAGGATCCAGACCCGCCGTCAAGAGAGGGGGCGCCAGACTCTTCGTGATCGCCGATCTCTGACCACGCACTCAACCTCTGCGTCTGCTGATCACGTTGAACCCATGGAGATCGGTCGTGCCTCGCTCTCTCCCGAAGAGCGCCAACATCGCTTCGACTTCAACCTGTGCCTGTACTGCGGAGGAGAAGGGCATCGTGTCGCCACTTGTCCAGTAAAAGACGGGGCTCACCGGAAGTAGGAGGGGTCCGGCTGAGCCCAACAAACCTGCAATCCTCCAACTTCAGTAAACCTCTTTTCAAAGTTTCTCTTCACTCTCCCAATGTAACCAACACCCTGTCCGCTCTGATAGACTCTGGTGCTGAAGCTAACCTGATGGACACTGATTTAGCTTGCCAGTTGGGAGTTGAGAGTCGCCCCTTACCCGAACCCATTCCCGTCCGCGCTCTGGATGGCCATCTCCTGGGCACCATCACCAGTATCACCTCACCCATTTCCATGATGATCTCAGGCAACCACCGTGAGACAATCAGCTTCCACCTACTTCGCTCACCTAATCAACCTCTCATTCTAGGCTCCCCTTGGCTCCGCCTGCACAATCCACACCTTGATTGGGTCTCTGGAACCATCAAGGAATGGGGTGAGAGATGCTATCAGACCTGTTTACACTCTGCCTCTCTGCACCGCTGCCCAGTCCCACCTGCTTCCGCTATTGACGTTTCTAACGTTCCTGAGTGCTATCACGATCTACGCGAGGTTTTTAACAAATCCAAAGCCATGTCCCTGCCACCACACCGTCCCTATGACTGTTCCATTGACCTCCTCCCAGGTACCACTCCACCCAAGGGCCGTCTGTATTCTTTGTCTGCTCCTGAACGAAAGGCTATGGATGATTACATTAGTAACTCCTTGTCCGCTGGGATCATTCGCCCTTCTTCCTCTCCAGCCGGTGCCGGATTCTTCTTCGTGGGGAAGAAAGATGGCTCACTTCGACCCTGCATCGATTACCGTGGACTGAATGACATCACAGTCAAGAACCGGTACCCTTTGCCTCTTTTGACCTCTGCTTTTGAGCTACTCCAGGGAGCCACCATCTTCACAAAATTGGATCTCAGGAACGCCTACCACCTTGTCCGAGTCCGAGAGGGGGATGAATGGAAGACGGCCTTCAACACCCCATCCGGCCACTATGAGTACCTGGTCATGCCATTTGGCCTCACCAACGCTCCAGCTGTGTTCCAGGCCCTGGTGAATGACGTGTTGCGAGACATGCTGAATAAGTTTGTTTTCGTTTACCTGGATGATATTTTGATTTTTTCCAAGGATATGTCCGAACACATCTGCCATGTCCAGCGGGTCCTCCGCCGCCTCCTGGAGAACTCCCTCTATGTCAAGGCGGAGAAATGCGAGTTTCACGTCAAGTCAGCAACCTTCCTGGGGTTCATCGTGGCAGATGGCAGTATCCAGATGGACCCAGCGAAGGTCTCGGCGGTGACAGACTGGCCTGTTCCGGAGAACAGAAAGAAGTTGCAGCAGTTTCTGGGGTTCGCCAACTTCTATCGGAGATTCATCCGGAACTACAGCACAGTCGCTGCTCCTTTGACTGCGCTGACCAGTACCAAGCAGCCCTTCGCTTGGACCCCAGAGGCTGACAAGGCCTTTGCCACCCTGAAGGACCGGTTCACCTCAGCTCCCATCCTCCAGATGCCGGATGCTGACCGACAATTCGTCGTGGAGGTGGATGCGTCTGATGTAGGAGTCGGGGCTGTCCTCTCTCAACGGGCAGGTGAGGACAATAAATTACATCCTTGTGCGTTCTTTTCCCGTCGACTGTCCCCTGCAGAACGCAATTATGACATTGGCAACCGTGAGCTGCTAGCGGTCAAGCTAGCTTTGGAGGAGTGGCGCCACTGGCTGGAGGGAACCACAGTCCCGTTCCTGGTATGGACCGATCACAAAAATCTGGAGTACATCCGCTCTGCTAAACGCCTGAACCCAAGGCAGTCCCGCTGGGCTTTATTCTTCACCCGTTTTAACTTCACTCTGTCATACCGTCCTGGTTCACGTAACACCAAACCAGATGCTCTTTCCCGCCAGTTCCAGATTGATGACACACATTCCACAGAGCCTGCCCCAATCCTGCCTGATCCCTGCATGGTAGCAGTCCTGACCTGGGAGGTGGAGGAACAGGTTCGACGGGCCCTCCAGGATCAGCCCGGTCCTAGTGCGTGCCCTGACGGCCTGCTCTTTGTCCCGGAGAATCTTCGATCCCAGGTCATACAATGGGGTCATGACTCCCGTTTTGCTTGCCACCCTGGCTCCGCTCGCACCAACCATCTCCTCGCTCAGCGCTTCTGGTGGCCTTCTATGAAGAGGGATGTCAAGGAATTTGTGCGAGCGTGTCCAACCTGCAACCAAAACAAGTCCACCAACCAGCCTCCTGCCGGACTACTCCAGCCTCTGCCTGTGCCCACTCGTCCCTGGTCCCATGTCTCTTTGGATTTTGTCACAGGCCTGCCTGCATCTAACGGTATGACAGTCATCCTTACAGTTGTTGACAGATTCAGTAAAATGGCACATTTCATTCCGCTACCTAAATTACCATCTGCCAAAGAGACTGCACAGTTGGTCATTGACCATGTTTTTCGCATTCATGGATTGCCAAGAGACGTTGTCTCAGACCGAGGGCCACAATTCACCTCCACTTTCTGGAAGGAGTTCTGCCATCTCCTAGGAGCTACTGTGAGCCTAACCTCTGGTTTCCACCCCCAATCTAACGGCCAATCTGAGAGAGCTAATCAGGAGCTAGGAAAAGCACTGAGGTGCATGGCCTCTCGCAAACCTCAAGCCTGGACACAACAGTTGACATGGATCGAATATGCCCATAACTCCCTCATCTCTTCTGCTACTGGCATGTCACCCTTCATGTGTGTCTATGGCTACCAGCCACCTGTGTTTTCCAGTCAGGAAGAAGAGGCCACCTGTCCATCTGCCCAGGCCAATGCACGCAGATGCCGCCGAACCTGGTCCCGAGCCCGTGCTACACTCCTCAAGTCGGTCAGCAGCTATACCACCAGTGCCAACCGCAGGAGAGCCCCAGCACCAACATACCGGGTTGGCCAGAAGGTGTGGCTGATGGCCAAGGATCTGCCTCTTCGGGTGGAGTCGAAGAAGCTGGCTCCTCGCTACCTTGGTCCCTTCCCCATCCAAAGGGTCATCAGTCCGTCGGCAGTCCGACTTCAACTTCCCCGATCCATGAAGGTACACCCAACTTTCCATGTTTCTAAAGTGAAACCTTTTCAGGAGAGTCCACTGGTCCGCCCGACACCTGCTCCCCCTCCTCCTCGTCTCATCAATGGAGATCCTGTCTACACCGTCCGGCGCTTGCTCCGCTCCAGACGATGGGGTCGGGGCATTCACTACCTCGTCGATTGGGAGGGCTACGGTCCAGAGGAGAGGAGCTGGGTGCCATCGAACAGGATCCTGGACCGAACTCTCATTAGAGAGTTCCATCAGCAGCATCCTGACCAGCCTGCCGTTCGACGGGGCCGCCCACCTCGCCAGGCCACCCAGCCAAGACCACCTGAACCCCAATAGTCTGCAGCCGACTCTGACCTGTCAGAGGAATTCTAGCACACCACCAGCTTTGGGGACTTCAGGAGCCGTCCCTTGAGGGGGGGGTTCTGTCATGATCCATTCTCCCCATGCTATTTTCCTCCTGGTGAGTCTCTCCCTCTGTTTTGCCTGGCCAGCCAACCCCACACCCAGCTCCCTCCAACACACACTCTGCACACCTGCAGCCAATGATTACCTGCCCTGCCTGCTCTACATAAGCCTCCCCCACTCAGTGCCTCTTGTCGGATCGTCTGCAAGCCTGCACGAAGCTCTGCTCTCTGTTTCAGCCCACAGCTCGACTCTGACTCCAGAACCAGAACCAGAACCTGACCTGCCCTGACCACGATCTCCGCCTGACCCCTGCCGGTACCTTTGCCTTGTCCTGACCACCTGCCACAACGACCTGACCTGCCCTGACCACGATCTCCGCCTGACCCCTGCCTGTGCCTCTGCCGAATAAAGACTTGTTCCTGATCTCTGCTGGAGCTTCAATAAACATCTTGAACTGTGACGCTCGTGTGGTCCTCGTTCTGTCTGATCCCTGACAGAAGTGCCTTTTTATAACGGATAAAATCCAGTTTACGCATATACCGGATATAAATCCGATATATGCGTAAAACGGACATTTTCCGGTATACGCATATAACGGATTTCGCTTATATCGGACAAAACCAGTGGGAACAATTGAATCCGATATATCCGAGGTTTACTGTACTTGTTACAGTGACAATAAAGGACTATTCTACTATGCTAAAATGAAAATGTTTACGCAAAAGACAATGTAGCCGAAGTCAGAGCAAAATATTGAAAAATTTTCAGCAATGGGCACATTTTGAATTACCGTATTTTCCAGACTATAAGTCACTCCGAAGTATAAGTCGCACAAGGCCAAAAATGCATAATTAGGTAGAAAAAAACATACATAAGTCGCACTGGAGTATAAGTCGCAAAAGGCCAAAAATGCATAATTAGGTAGAAAAAAACATACATAAGTCGCACAGGAGTATAAGTCGCACAAGGCCAAAAATGCATAATTAGGTAGAAAAAAACATACATAAGTACTGGAGTATAAGTTGCACAAGGCCAAAAATGCATAATTAGGTAGAAAAAAAACATACATAAGTCGCACTGGAGTATAAGTCTCACAAGGCCAAAAATGCATAATTAGGTAGAAAAAAACATACATAAGTCGCACTGGAGTATAAGTCGCAAAAGGCCAAAAATGCATAATTAGGTAGAAAAAAACATACATAAGTCGCACTGGAGTATAAGTCGCACAAGGCCAAAATGCATAAGTAGGTAGAAAAAAACATGCATAAGTCGCACTGGAGTATAAGTCTCAAAAGGCCAAAAATGCATAATTAGGTAGAAAAAACATACATAAGTCGCACTGAAGTATAAGTCGCAAAAGGCCAAAAATGCATAATTAGGTAGAAAAAAACATACATAAGTACTGGAGTATAAGTTGCACAAGGCCAAAAATGCATAATTAGGTAGAAAAAAAACATACATAAGTCACACTGGAGTATAAGTCTCACAAGGCCAAAAATGCATAATTAGGTAGAAAAAAACATACATAAGTCGCACTGGAGTATAAGTCGCAAAAGGCCAAAAATGCATAATTAGGTAGAAAAAAACATACATAAGTCGCACTGGAGTATAAGTCGCACAAGGCCAAAAATGCATAAGTAGGTAGAAAAAAACATGCATAAGTCGCACTGGAGTATAAGTCTCAAAAGGCCAAAAATGCATAATTAGGTAGAAAAAAACATACATAAGTCGCACTGGAGTATAAGTCGCAAAAGGCCAAAAATGTATATTAGGTAGAAAAAAACATACATAAGTCGCACTGGAGTATAAGTCGCAAAAGGCCAAAAACGCATAATTAGGTAGAAAAAAACATACATAAGTCGCACTGGAGTATAAGTCGCACAAGGCCAAAAATGCATAATTAGGTAGAAAAAACATACATAAGTCGCACTGAAGTATAAGTCGCACAAGGCCAAAAATGCATAATTAGGTAGAAAAAAACATACATAAGTCGCACTGGAGTATAAGTCGCACAAGGCCAAAAATGCATAATTAGGTAGAAAAAAACATACATAAGTACTGGAGTATAAGTTGCACAAGGCCAAAAATGCATAATTAGGTAGAAAAAAACATACATAAGTACTGGAGTATAAGTTGCACAAGGCCAAAAATGCATAATTAGGTAGAAAAAAACATACATAAGTCGCACTGGAGTATAAGTCGCACAAGGCCAAAAATGCATAATTAGGTAGAAAAAAACATACATAAGTCGCACTGGAGTATAAGTTGTATTTTTTGTGGGTAATTTATTTAAACTTAGTTTATCCGTAATTGGAATAGCAAAGACGAAGGTTGCATCTCGATGTGTGGTTTCAGACGTCAGGGGAGCAAGAGTGAATCAGGAGGGGAGTTTAAAGTCAGCTGACTGCTGTCATGTGACATCTACATCGACCGTGTATTGACATAATGGGCACCCCTGGTTTGAATCCTCATCTTATCGATTGCCTGCGTTCTTTTTGGACCTGCCTCTGCGGGATGCAGCGGTATTCCGTACCTCGGAGGACGTCCCTGGAGGTGCGGGCCTCCTCAAAGATGAGTTTGTTGTCCGACGCCACCAGGACTTTCAGCTCCTCTGCTCTGGACGCGTACTGGCTGACCTGATGGGCGGGACCTCCACTTTTAACCACCTCAGCCTCCCCATATGTTCGCCATTGATATCATACAGTGGTGTGTAAAAGTGCACCCCCTCCCTGGGTCGTGGGGGTGCTGGAGCCTATCCCAGCTGTCTCGGGGCGAGAGGCGGGGTCCACCCTGGACTGGTGGCCAGCCAATCACAGGGCACATATAGACAAACAACCATTCACACTCACATTCATACCTATGGACAATTTGGAGTGGCTAGTTAACCTAGCATGTTTTTGGAATGTGGGAGGAAACCGGAGTACCCGGAGAAAACCCATGCATGCACGGGGAGAACATGCAAACTCCACACAGAGATGGCTGAGGGTGGGATTGAACTCGGGTCTCCTTGCTGTGAGGACTGCGCGCTAACCACTCGTCCACCGTGCAGCCCCATTCAGCCACATTGGAGGCTTTTCCAGCAAGAAGCCCAAGCCGCAGCATCTAAATAGGATTCAGGTCAGGACAACAAGTCTGCCGGGTCCCTAAACAGCAAAACAGCCCCACGCCATCACACTACCACCACCATATTTTACTGTTTTTTTTATATATGTTTTCTGAAATCTGGTGTTACTTTTACACCACATGTAATGGGACACACACCTTCCAAAAAGTTCAACTTTTGTCCCGCAGAATATTTTCCCAAAGTTTTGGGGGATCATCAAGATGTTTCATGGCATAGTTGAGACGAGCCTTAATGTTGTTTTTGTTCAGCGGTGGTTTTGGTCTTGGAACTTTGACAGTTTTTGCCCAGTGTCTTTCTTACAAAAATGAAAATGAATGAGTGAATGAATAATTCAATGTGATAACCCTCTGGACTGGTGGCCAGCCAATCACAGGGCACATATAGACAAACAACCATTCACACTCACATTCATACCTATGGACAATTTGGAGTGGCTAATTAACCTAGCATGTTTTTGGAATGTGGGAGGAAATTATTAATATTAATATATAATATTAATTACTATTTATGTTTATTTTAATTACACTTGAGTCCCACCCTTTCACGTTTTGTTTTTACCTGCTAGCAGGTAAAAATTTTGGTTGGCCGGCCACTCCTGGGAAGGTTCATCACCGTTCCATGTTTTTGACATTTGCGGATAATGGCTCTCACTGTGGTTGGCTGTAGTCCCAAAGCTTTATAAATGTCTTTATAGCCTTTCCCAGACTGATGGGGCTCAAATAATCTCAGTGAAATTATGTTTTAATGGAGGGGAGAGGGCACTCACACTTTTTTTTCTCAATAATAATAAAAAGTTCTAATTCAAAACTGCATGTTGTATTCATTTGTGTTGTCATTGACTAATCTTTCAATTTGTTTGATGACCTGAAACATTTAAGTGTGACAAACAGCAGCCAGAAAGGGGTCAAACACTTTTTCACACCACTGTACGCAAGGAATTTGTAGGCCTACCTTCTTCCTGAGGACATCTTTCCGCTGCTGGTCGGTCTCGTCTAGAGGAGGTGTATGTACGAGGTATTATGTATGCTTGATTGCTGGATTAGCAAAGCTAACAGAGCACCGTGAGACTGGCAAGGTGATCTTACAGTAAATAGCAGGGACAAAGTGCTCCAGGGCACTGCAGTACAACGAGAGCGCGGCGGACCACTCGCTCTCCTGGTCCTTCTGAACTGCCTGCAGGACCAAGTCTTTCTGCGGGTCCCAAACAGGAAGTAGCATAATTAAATGCATATAAATGTATATTAACTGAGCCACACAAACTGGTCTTGGTCACGTACTGCCTTCCCTAAGCTCTCGGCACTCGGCATGTGCTCCAGGTCCACAAAGGGGTGTGTGAAAAACTCAGCAAAGGTGATCCGGGTGTCGGGATTTCTCTCCAGGAGCCGCAGGAGGAGGTCTCGGCACTGCTTGGAGACCCTGGCCCCGGGTGGGAGCTGAGGCACAAAAAAGTGACCTTATTGTGTTATGCTATCCTAAAACGCTGCACAATCCATACCGCTAAATATAATATTTTACTTTATATGTAGCTCATAAACAATTCTGAGTATTATAACAATGTTGCTGTACGTCACAACGCAGTACAAATGCATACATACTGGATAAGGTAATACTTATTGGATGGGACAGGCCACAAAGTGCTGTTTAGCCAGCAAAGTCTGCCCCCTAGTGGATATGTGGACGCATGTACAAGCTAGTCTAAATTAAATTGTTGATTTGTTAATACTTGGGGTTGTTTATGGTGTTTATTTTTTATATTGTGTATTTTGTACTGCTTAACTGATTCTGTACTCATGTTGCTGCTGTGCAATAAAAATTTCCCCACTGAACGAGTCAATCAGTGTAGACCAGGGGTGCTCACACTTTTTCAGCATGCGAGCTACTTTTAAAATGACCGAGTCAAAATGATCTACCCACTACAAAAATGCAAAACATCTATTTATTTTCAAATGTATTGAGGATTATTTGTACGTACAATGTATGTTGATGTACCTTACATAACCAAATGAGCCAATATTGCAAAACACACATAATTAACTATTAACATTTTTTGTAATTACCTGAGTTTACTTTGATGACTTGCACTGAATTGAACCAGCCAGGGATGCATAGTCCGGACAGTAGCTGCTGATAGCCAGCCTCAAGCACACTTCCAAATGTTTATCAGTCATGGATAATATCCGTATCATAATATCCGTATAATATTCCATATCCGTATGGAAGTGATATGTTTTTGCCTTTTTACTTGGTCCAGTTTTTGCCTTTTTACTTGGTCCAGTTTTTGCCTTTTTACTTGGTCCAGCTCCTTCACTCATTTTAGTGACCATAAACTTTAGCGAGGGCTTAAAATCTCGCAATTCGCCGACTAGCTTAGCACTTTGCATCGTTGTTTACGCATGAGCGGTGACCTAAAGGTCAAAATTCAGTTGTCATCTGACTGGTTGTCCTGTATGTCAATCAAGTAACGGGGATGGATGATAGGCTGACATCGTAAGTTCTGCTGCACTTAGAGACGTTGTTTGATTTGATTGGTCACCCGAAGGGCAACATTCAGTTGTCATCTGAATGGCTGCCCTGTATATCAATCAAGTGACGGCATTGATGCTAGGATGATATTTTTTTAATGTCACGCCGCGATCGACCAGCGATCGACCAGTACCACCTCCGCGATCGACCGGTAGCTCGCGATCGACTTAATGAGCACCCCTGGTGTAGACGTTAATGGTTACTTACATCAATGCGTTGGTTACTCCGAATCTTCTCCTCCAATTCAGAGTACGACTTTGAAGCAAAGGGAGCCCGTCCAAACAGCGCCTCTGTACGTGCACATGATTTAATTCAATTTATTTATACCGTTTTAAAAACAAAATGTCTTATCCTAATAGTAATGAACCAGACACTCACCATAAAGAATGACTCCCACCGACCAGAGATCCACCCTGGAGTCGTACTGTCGCCGACACACCATCTCAGGAGCCATGTAGAGAGGAGAGCCCCTCAGCACGCTCTTCTCATCCCACGGTGACATATACTGGGCAAAGCCAAAGTCTGAAGAAGGGCAATTGAGACCCAACATCCAAGTTCAGAAGAACTACAGCTTCGGTTAAGAGAGTCAGCATGTGCTGCACTTGCTAGCAGGTAAAAACAAAACGTGAAAGGGTGGGACTCAAGTGTAATTAAAATAAACATAAATAGTCATTAATACAATAAAATGTACATTTTAAGTGGTTAGCGTGCAGGCCTCACAGCTAGGAGACCCGAGTTCAATTCCGCCCTCTGTGTGGAGTTTGCATGTTCTCCCCGTGCATGCGTGGGTTTTCGCCGGGTACTCCGGTTTCCTCCCACATTCCAAAAACATGCTAGGTTAATTAGCCACTCCAAATTGTCCATAGGTATGAATGTGAGTGTGAATGGTTGTTTGTCTATATGTGCCCTGTGATTGGCTGGGTGTACCCCGCCTCTCACCTGAAGACAGCTGGGATAGGCTCCAGCACCACCCGCGACCCTCGTGAGGATAAGCGGTAGAAAATAAATGAATGAATGATTTGGTTGAGCTGGTTTCATATTTATACCTTTTGAGTGTTAAGTTGGTGTGTGATGAGTTTAGTGTTCTTTGTAAGAACTTTAACACATTCCAAAAACATGCTAGGTTAATTGGCGACTCCAAATTGTCCATAGGTATGAATGTGAGTGTTATCACATTGAATTAATCATTCACTCATTCATTTTCATTTTTGTAAGAAAGACACTGGGCAAAAACTGTCAAAGTTCCAAGACCAAAACCACCGCTGAACAAAAACAACATTAAGGCTCGTCTCAACTATGCCATGAAACATCTTGATGATCCCCCAAAACTTTGGGAAAATATTCTGGGGGACAAAAGTTGAACTTTTTGGAAGGTGTGTGTCCCATTATATGTGGTGTAAAAGTAACACCAGATTTCAGAAAACATATATTAAAAAAACAGTGAAATATGGTGGTGGTAGTGTGATGGCGTGAGGCTGTTTTGCTGTTTAGAGACCCGGCAGACTTGCTGTCCTGACCTGAATCCTATTGAGATGCTGTGGATTGGCCTCAGAAAGGCGCTTCTTGTTGGAAAAGCCTCCAATGTGGCTGAATGGGGGTGTCCAAATTGGCAACAGGCCGTGTTTTTAATCCGTCCATTCATTTTCTATGCTGGCTATCCTCACTAGGGTCACGGGGGTATGCTGAAGTCCATCCCAACTGATTGTTCGGACCTTTGGCGAGAGGTGGGGTACACAATGGACTGGTGGCCAGCCAATCACAGGGCACATATAGACAAACAACCATTCACACTTCCCTCATGGACAATTCATCTAATGATGGGCGGGTGTGGGCGTGATTACCTGCCAGTTTGAGGACCGAGCCGCTGAGCAAGATGTTCTGCGGTTTCAAATCCAAGTGGGAGATGTTTCGCTCGTGTAGAAACTGGAGTGCACAGGCTGTTGGTGCAGTTTAGACGTCGTTTAATAAAATCGTTCCTCGGCTAAACTTTTGTTTTCCAGTCGTGGTTAACTGGCTTAACTGTCGAACTGATTTAAAGGAACGCATGACGCGTGTTGACAAGTTACAACCAGGACCATTCAGAAGCAACTTACCCATCTGCTGCAGGAAGCGCCGGGCGACTCTTTCCGGCAAGATCCGACGACTGCGGATGAAACGGGACAGATCTCCACCGGAACACCATTCCAGTATCAAATAGATGTTCTCTGAATCCCACTAAACAGCAACACAATTGAAGCATTATTGTTTTATAAAAAGCTGCTTTTTTAATACAGCTCCTTTGGTTAAAATCCTTAGAAGTAGTTTGTCAAACTACATCAACCGGTTTCGCTCCAAAATGACCGGTCAACACCAAAATAGGTGACTTCCTCTTTGTTTTGGAGCACGGGTTCTCTACCGGCTTTTTTTCTGCGTCCTGTAACGACCGACATCTTCGGCAAAATCAGATTAGTGACTACATCTCACCACAAAGTCTTTCAACTGGACAATGTGGGGGTGACGCACAGTCTTGAGGATCTCGATTTCGGTGAGCAGGTTCTCTGTCGACGCCTTGTTCAGCGTCTTCTTTGCAACCACTTTCACCGCCACCGCCTCCCGACTTTCGCCCTGAAGAGTCACAGTCGGGAAAATGAGGAGGATATTTCCAGTAATGGTTAAGTGAAAGCAAGAAGGAATAGTTCTGTCGGATCTCCTACCTTTCTGTAGGCCTTGTAGACGGTGGCATAGGTGCCGCTGCCTAGCCGCTCTGTCAGGATAAAGTCATCAAGTTTCGGAGGGGCGTAGCTGGAAGATGAAGCCATGCTGACCGACTTTCCAGCAGGTCTTGGCTGCAATGTGACATGTAAAAAAGCACAAACATACATACATTTTTTGTAAAATCACTAGTATGTTTCATTGTCATTTGTGCCCAAGTGCATTCTCAAATGCTTTTATGAGTTTGTTAACAATAACAAAATAAATTCTAAACCATAACCATACACAGGAAGTAAGCTGATTGGGTGAAAAATCTCAGAAAGATAAATACCGCATTGATTTGGCTAAACAAGACAGCAAGACGGGAAACTAAACTTGTAAGTTCATTCAAACTACACACACAAACATAATGCATAATGTAATACTTACTACATTACATATTACATTACATACATATTATTGCTTGAAGGCTAGAGGCGTTTAAGTTATGGCTAGCTTTGCTGCAATGCTACTAAACCATAACAACATACAACTCGCCATGACATTCAGTCAAAATGAGATGTTCACCGCCCGTAAAATTAAACTACGTCTTCTTTAATCAAACTACACTAAATATGACAGTTTCTTGTGTACCTTTACAGCAGCAAATGTATGGAATGCAGAGGTAAACGGTGCATGTTTACATCGCTGTCAGTCGGCGTACTACACACACACGCTTGGTCTGCAGTGGTCACGTGACTTGAAACCTCACTGGAATTTTGACACTGCCCCCTAACGTTTGTACGGCTGTACTGCATGACACCTGTCATGTACTGTATACTGTACATAGACTTAAATTCATTCATTCATTCATTTTCTAATGGTAAATAACAAGAGTATGCAGAGTATTTATGAAGTAAATTGATGCTTAGTAATAGTAGTGGACGGAGTAAACAATGAAAGCACAAAGAGTAAACAATGGCGAGCGTAAATGGTGAGGATAAAAATGAAAAAAATGCTGTACAGAATTGTGTAATATGGTCTTTTTTACGAGTTGTATGGCGCTTTGATATTACGATATCTGTCGTGTGTTTAAAATAAAAAAGGGGGGATTTATTTTCATCCAAATCGTCACCGGAAGTCCGTCTTCCGCGTGGCTAGCCGACATAGCGGTCATTTAAAGATGGCGGACTGCTTGGCGGCACGTTTGGCAGCTCAGGAGGAGCAAATTTCTCTCCTCGCCGGGGAAATCTCCGCTCTCCGGGACGGACTCAGCCGGAATTCGGGCCCCGCGGGAGACGCGGTGGTCTCCCCGCAGCTGGAGAGCCTGGTGTCGGAGAACGAGAAGCTCAAGTACCGGCTACTGCACCTCCGCCGCGGTCTGCAGGCGGAGCTGGAGCTGGAGAAAGGTGGCAGAGCCGCGGGGGCGACTGGCACCAAAGGAGGGCAGACGAACAACAAAGCTGCTGAAAAGGTGCAGGATAATGCTCAGATGAGTGTTGTTTTATTTGTGATGAATGTGGGTCAAAGTAGCGGGCCTCTGTCGTCCATATTGGAAGCTTGTTTACATTCATATAATATTTCATCAATGCAGGGGAGCAGTCCGGCTGTTAAATCAGGTGACCAGCGCAAGGAGAAGAAGCAGAATAAAGAACAATCAAATGGATCATCTGGAAAAGAGGTGACTATCCCTCACGCACACACCTCACTGATAATAATAATAATAATAATAATAATAATAATAATAATAATAATAATAATAATGCTAAAAACGTGCAATACAGGAATACTTATGTGCAATAATATTCATTCATCCAAGTGAAACTCGGGTACAATATGTGCAATACTACATTCTGTTTACTGAAATTCCACATTTTAGTTACTGTATGGGTTGCGCGGCGGACAAGTGGTTAGCGTGCAGACCTCACAGCTATCTCTGTGTGGGGTTTCCATGTTCTCCCTGTGCATGCGTGGGTTTTCTGTGGGTATTCCGGTTTCCTCCCACATGCGTGGGTTTTGATAGGTATGAATGTGAGTGTGAATGGTTGTTTGTCTATATGTGCCCTGTGATTGGCTGGCCACCAGTCCAGGGTGTACCCCCTGCCTCTCGCCCCAAGACAGCTGGGATAGGCTCCAGCACCCCCCGCGACCCTCGTGAGGATAAGCGGTAGAAAATGAATGAATGAATGATTCGGTTGAGCTGGTTTCATAATTATACCTTTTGAGTGTTAAGTTGGTGTGTGATGAATTTAGTGTTCTTTGTAAGAACACTAACACATTCCAAAAACATGCTAGGTTAATCGGCCACTCCAAATTGTCCATAGGTATGAATGTGAGTGTGAATGGTTGTTTGTCTATATGTGCCCTGGGATTGGCTGGCCACCAGTCCGGGGTGTACCCCGCCTCTCACCTGAAGACAGCTGGGATAGGCTCCAGCACCCTCCACGACCCTCGTGAGGATAAGCGGTAGAAAATGAATGAATGAATGATTCGGTTGAGCTGGTTTCATAATTATACCTTTTGAGTGTTAAGTTGATGTGTGATGAGTTTAGTGTTCTTTGTAAGAACACTAACACATTCCAAAAACATGCTAGGTTAATCTGCCACTCCAAATTGCCCATAGATATGAATGTGAGTGTGAATGGTTGTTTGTCTATATGTGCCCTGTGATTGGCTGGCCACCAGTCCAGGGTGTACCCCCTGCCTCTCGCCCCAAGACAGCTGGGATAGGCTCCAGCACCCTCCACAACCCTCGTGAGGATAAGCGGTAGAAAATGAATGAATGGTTACGGTATAGGTTATTGTTTTTGACTGCAATTCTACGTTTTGTTACTGCATAGGTTATTGTTTTTGATGTACATATATTTACACTTATTTTGAATTTCTTTATTGTCATTGCACAATAACACAGCAGTGAAATTGCGAAATGTTGTTGCCTGGCTCCCGTGTAATAATAAATAATAAATAGTAATGTGGAGAATAAATAGATTACATAAATCTGAACAACAATGTACAGCGTAAACAGTAATTTGTACAAATAATTTAGAATAAATAACAATAATTTAGGTTAGCGCGCAGACCTCACAGCTAGGAGACCAGGGTTCACAGGGCTCTACATTAAAAACCAAAATGACTTGCCCATGGGGAATCCTTAAGGTGAGAACTACTTGCCCGAACTTGCCCCATGTAAAATGAAAAGTGCCTTAATGATATCATATATCAATATATGCTGATAATTCATCAGATAATAGTACTGATGCATTGTATTTGGAGGAATGTCTGAAAATTTGTGGAGATGTATGTTAACATGGCAAGCCATGCTACCTTACACATGGTAGTCGTAGTAAGCAGTGATATTTATAAGTTGTGCACCACAATGAAACATTATTGAATAGACACATTTGTGTACTAGTAAAGTGTTTTTCATCCAGAAAAAAATGCTCAATGGTCAAACAATAATTTGTGAAGCAAAGGTGATAAAAATCCACAGAGAAATGGAAGCGCTAGATTTTGTATCTTGTGCAAAATCAGCACTTGGTATTGGATCTAATGGGTGGTGTTTCATTGTGACCACTTCAAATTGTCACAGCAATGTGATTCACTCACCTGTGCCATCGTTTGATTTGCTAACCGCTAATAAAATACTTGTTTAGGAGGCACTGGTTCATCACTTTTTGGTTCAGAAGTTGTTGAAGAATTAGACGATGTTGGCAGGGACGCCATGATAGATGTTTTCCTAGTCAAACCATCGCTGATTGGTTGATCGCGAACAAGAACGGGTGTGGGTAAAACGCAGATTGTGGCTTACGGAGCGCGGTCTAAATAAACGATTCTGATTGGTCCATTTCAAGATTTGCAAGGATTGGTTTGCAAATTACCATCGGAATTACGCAGTCCGTGTTTTACCAACACCCAACAAGAACCGCTTTAAAAAAACCTCTTGGCAGTACGGCATGCTAAAGTACACTTGCCCGACGGGAATATTAATGATTGGATTTACTTGCCCGAATTTTGTTTTAACTTGCCCCGGGCCATCGGTACATTGTTATTGTCGAGCCCTGGTTCAATTCCCACCCTCGGCCATCTCTGTGTGGAGTTTGCATGTTCTCCCCGTGCATGCGTGGGTTTTCTCCGGGTACTCCGGTTTCCTCCCACATTCCAAAAACATGCTAGGTTAATTGGCGACTCCAAATTGTCCATAGGTATGAATGTGAGTGTGAATGGTTGTTTGTCTATATGTGCCCTGTGATTGGCTGGCGACCAGTCCAGGGTGTACCCCGCCTCTCGCCCGAAGACAGCTGGGATAGGCTCCAGCATCCCCCGCGACCCTAGTGAGGAAAAAAGCGGTAGAAAATGAATGAATGAATGAACAATAATTTAAAGTTTTGGTTGTGCGTGTGTGCAGGTAGAGGGGCTTATTCCTTGTTTTATTTTTATCCTTTTCCTTATTCTTATTTTACTTTCTACAAAATGCACCATGGAGTTGCACACACATTTCATTGTATGCAATATAATTACATTAAAAGCGATTCTGATTCTGTACTTGGGGTCAAAGGTGAGCTGGAGCCTACAGGTGGCAGGCGCTATTATGCTATCTCTAATGTCAACTTTCCACCAACTAACCCCAATGCGTTGACGTTGTTTGGCTGTGCAGTTAAAAGCCTGGCCTGCTTATGTTAGCGAACGCCTCCGCCTCTACGAGGAACTCAAGAAGGAGAGCGACGCTATCTTGGCCAAAAGAGGTACGGATGGTAAGCCCATCACCGTGGAGCTTCCCGATGGACGCAAAATGACCGGCACATCATGGGTCACCACTCCGTACCAGCTTGCTTGTGACATCAGGTGATTAGAAATAGATTAGATGTTCTAGAACTACAAATGTTTGGCTTTAATTTGTGGGTTCTGCCCCCCCCCCCCCCCCCCAACACAAAACCCCCAGTCAGGGCCTGGCTGACAATGCTGTGATATCTCGCGTGAACGGAGTGCTGTGGGACTTGGACAGACCTCTGGAGTGCGACTGCTCTTTGGAGATCTTACGCTTTGACAATGAAGATGCTCAAGCAGTAAGAAGCAAACCACAGCCCGTCTTCTCGTCTAACAAGAACTAGCATCACGTTACCCCTGCTCCTTGCAGGTCTACTGGCACTCCAGCGCTCACATCCTTGGGGAGGCCATGGAGCGCTTCTATGGAGGTTGTTTATGCTACGGACCCCCCATAGAGAACGGGTTCTACTACGACATGTTCCTGGATGGGCAAAAGTAAGAGTCGGTGTCCAGCTTGCATAGCGATATTGATTTACTATCCACTGAAAAATGAGTCAAATTGTCCGAATAGCCGACAACCCAGTTGTGTTCTGACTACTGGCGTTGAGGTCTGGGGCTGCACGAGTGCTGCCGGCACAGTGGAGCTGCGGTTCGTTAAGGGCGACCTTGAATCGAACCTTGAACCAGACCAGTCGAGCACCAGTGGGACATCCTGTGACGGAAGGAAGGTGTTTAAAATCACTGAAGGCGTGGAAGAGGCTTCCAGTCGCAACCTTGGGCGGTTCCGGTGAATTCCGCCGCTTAAATATTCGATGGGTCTCACACCAAATATTTCCACCAAGATGTACACACTCATGTTCTATCGATCTGTTTACACAACAGCGGTCGTGTGTGGACTCATTGTCAATGGGTAGTACATCAACACTGCTATACAAGCTGTACACGGACTACTGGAAAGCAGATCCAAGATGTCTGCTGACATGTGAGGGTTGGGGAAAAAAAGACCACACAAAGATATTTATTCATTTCATGTCTCTAGAAGCGTGTCCAGCATGGAGTTTGGGGACCTGGAGTCTTTATGCAAGAGTGTGGTGAAGGAGAAACAGCCCTTTGAGAGGCTGGAGGTTACCAAGGAGACGCTGCTGAAGATGTTCAAGGTGAGGGAGAGGGACTCGGACTCTTACCAACGAGGAAAAACAAGAGTGCCAGTTTAAGCCAGGGTTCATCCAGAATGTTCCTTTCCTTGTCATTGTTGCAGAAACGATACTACTTAGTTTAAATAATCATATGGCCGTCATACGAGGAAGTACGGCCTTGATGGAGGTAACTTGCTTTCACTCCTGGCTGAAGATTATTTTTTTTTATGTCTTCCAGTACAACAAATTCAAGTGTCGCATCTTGAATGAAAAGGTCACCACCCCCACAACTACAGTCTACAGGTGAGTGTGTTCAATGGATGTGATATTATGCTAATAGAATGGTTTAATTTCATTTGAACATGCATCAGATTCCAATTGAGTGCATCCCATAATCAGTTCCCAGTTCCACATGTCCAAAAGGAGTAGGAAGAATCAAAGCTTATTAAATTGTACCCCTCCATCTGGTACTTTTACAATCAGTAACTGTTACATTTGTTCACTTCCTGCTTTCTTAATTTAATTTAATTTAATTTAATTTAATTTTAATTTTTTTGTATTTTTTTAATTTTAATTTTAAATTTTAATTTTAATTTTAATTTTAATTTTAATTTTAATTTTAATTTTAATTTTAATTTTAATTTTAATTTTAATTTAAAATTTTAATTTTAATTTAAAATTTTAATTGTCATTAAGATGATGACATTTTTAGCTAATTGGTTATTTTTAGCCTTATGCATTATTTTAGCTGTTTGAAGATGAACTATATCATCAAGTTGAAGTATTTGTCATTTTACAAATAAGGAGTTAGTATGTTCTCTGTAGGCGCCATTATGAATTATCCTTACTGGCCTTTTTTGAGGTACATTTAGCCAGTGAAGATTGCTTTTATAGTTATTAGCCCATATTTCCACACAATAAGTAAGATATGGATTATAATATTATGTCGAACTACGACAAAGATGAAAGAAATGTTGTCTTTTTTGGGGCGCTTGTGGTCACTTATGGATGTCAAATAGGTGCGGACCCCTGATTGACCTCTGCAGAGGCCCCCATGTGAGGCATACAGGCAAGATCAAGGCCATGAAGATTTATAAGGTGAACCAAAGCGTGGTGTTTTTAAAATGACCGGAGTTGTAAGTCGTGTTCTTCTATCATCAGAACTCCGCCACCTACTGGGAGGGTCGCTCGGACATGGAGACGCTGCAGAGGATCTACGGGATCTCCTTCCCGGACTCCAAAATGCTGAAAGAGTGGGAACGTTTCCAGGAGGAGGCCAAGAATAGAGACCATCGCAAGATTGGCAAAGTGAGTCGGCCTGAAGCCGCTAGGGGTCGCTGTGGTTCTGCCTTGGTTTTGTGATTCATCGGAGCCTCCCAGTTGGTGACCACATGATTCCATATTAATAGCAAGTTTTTTCTCATACAGTGCTATGATTCAGTATACTGGAAATACAAGCCTCCTTCAGTTCCATGTACTAATCATGTACTCATTTATTTTTATTAGAGTTGTGTTGAGTATTTGGTTCCCCTGTGCTTCATAGGACCAGGAGCTGTTCTTCTTCCATGAGCTCAGTCCCGGGAGCTGCTTCTTCCTGCCATGTGGAGCCTACATCTACAACACGCTCACAGAGTTCATCAGGGTGAGAACCTATCACGCAGCCTAACGAGGCTGGGCAGTATGCGCGGGGGTATCGTAGAACTTGTCCCTGTGACATATTTTCTGGCGAAGCCACAACGGTTTCGTGTTGCGCAGGCGGCGCAAGATCATTAGCGCATGGCTTCAGTCTGTCGCAGTGTGAGGGAGTGTGTCACTTCCTCCCCCCCCCCCCCGACACGTGTGGCCTCGCTCTCAGGGATGTATGCATGCTGGGCTTTGACGCGCCTCTTCTGAAAAGTCATATACAGTGGTGTCACTAGGCCTATTTTAGGGGGTACTTCAGACCCCCTAAAATGTTCTTAAGCCCCCTTAAATATTTTGATATTTTTATAGATTTTTTAAATCAAATTTCATATAGTAGGGCAAAAGCAGGCTAATAAGATTTTCAGGGTTTTAGGGCTGAATCCCCCCTAAAATGTTCTTAAGCCCCCCTAAATAATTTGATATTTTTAATAGATTTTTTTTTTTACAAAACAAATTTCATATAAAAAAATCATATAATAGGGCAAAAGTAGGCTAATAAGATTTTGGGGGTTTTAGGGCTGAATCCCCCCTAAAATGTTCTTAAGGCTCCCTAAATAATTTGATATTTTTTATAGAATTTTTTTTTTACAAAACAAATCTCATATAAAAATTTCATATAATAGGGCAAAAGTAGACTAATGAGATTTTAGGGGTTTTAGGGCTGAATCCCCCCCTAAAATGTTCTTAAGCCCCCCTAAATAATTTGATATTTTGTATGGAATTTTTTTTATAGATTTTTTTTTTTTTTTTTTACAAAACAAATCTCATATAAAATCTCATATAAAAATTTCATATAATAGGGCAAAAGCAGGCTAATAGGATTTTAGGGGTTTTAGGGCTGAACCCCCCCCTAAAATGTTCTTAAGCCCCTCTAAATAATTTGATATTTTTTATAGATTTTTTTTAGAGATTTTTTTTTTTTTACAAAAAAAATCTCATATAAAATCTCATATAAAAATTTCATATAATAGGGCAAAAGTAGGCTAATAAGATTTTTAGGGCTGAATCCCCCTAAAATATGTTCTTAAGCCCCCCAAATAATTTGATATTTTTTATTGATTTTTTTTTTTTACAAAAAAAATCTCTAAAAAATTTCATAAATTAGGACAAAAGCAGGCTAATAAGCAAGCCAATAAGCAGGCTAATACTAGCCTACTACTACTACTACCAGTAGTAGTAGTAATAATCAGAATAAGAATAATGATGATAGTAATAATATGCTAATTTGGCTAATACTGGTAATGTGTTTGCTTCTAGGAGGAGTACTGGAGAAGAGGCTTCCAGGAAGTGGCCTCCCCCAACATCTACAACAGCAAGCTGTGGGAGACGTCAGGCCACTGGCAGCACTACAGTGAGAACATGTTCTCCTTCCCCGTAGAGGACGACACCTTTGCACTCAAACCCATGAACTGTCCCGGCCACTGGTGAGCCACACGAATGGAACCCTCATCGTTTTTTTTTTATCTTTGTTTACACCGCTAAGTTATTATTTTTTTTTTACATTTTATTTCCGGTCGCAGTCTGATGTTCGGACACAGGCCTCGCTCGTGGAGAGAGCTCCCCCTGAGGTTTGCTGATTTCGGGGTCCTCCACCGCAACGAGCTGTCTGGAACCCTCACCGGGCTCACCAGAGTACGACGTTTCCAGCAGGATGATGCTCACATTTTCTGCACTATGGAACAGGTAAGTTGCGACATCTTCTTCTTCTGATGTTTGTACTTGACACTGAGCACCTGCCAAGGCGGGTGTGAGGGTCTTATGCGGGGTTTTTGATACATGTGCTTGCATTGTCATTAATTACATTAATTACATTTTTTTTTCTCAAAATAATGCTGACAGCAATATCACTTAAGGAATAATTTGTAGGACAATGAAACATTTGTTATTGTTCCAGGCCTAACTAATAGAGCAGCGGTATATCTATGGAGGACCAAAACTGCCAAAATAATAAATAAATAAATAAATAAATATATAAAATATAAAAGCAAAAATAAATACAAAAATAAAAAACAAGATTCAAAAATTAAAAAATAAATATATACGTTGACGATGTTGTATTAGTCAATGCGGGGCATGATATGTATGGAGGACCAAAACTGCCAAAAAATAAATAAATAAATAAATAAATAAATAAATAAAAGTGGAAATAAAAACAAAAATGAAAAAAAAAATCAAAAAATTAAATACAAAAAAAATAATATAAATGGAAATAAAAACAAAAATAAAAAAAATACATAAATAAATAAATAAATAAAAGCAAAAATAAATACAAAAATAAAAAACAAGATTCAAAAATTAAAAATAAATACAAAAATAAATGTAGAAATAAATACAAAAATAAATATATAAATAGAATTACATATCAATAAATAAAAGCACTCTGCTGTCATATGTATTTATTTCATGCTGCAGACAATGTCAGCTTGAAATGCAGAAGGAAAAACTATTCAAATGAGGGGGCGGTCCTAAGTGTGTCTTGGGTTGAACTGTTCGCCTATTGGTTGATCGACATGTGAGTGCGAAAATCGACTAGGTATGCCTGCAAACAGCCACAGCAAGAGGAAGTCACCACACCACTCTCAATGGCGGTAAATATGGCTGCAATCTCCAGCTCGGACACCGACTTCCTGGTGGACCCCGCCATTATTGTCCCGGTAAATGTGTACTTTTCTCCCTGTATACTTCCTCTTGCTGTGGCCGTTTGAAGGCATACCTAGTCGATTTTCGCACTCACATGTCGATCAACCAATAGGCGAACAGTTCAACCCAAGACACACTTAGGACCGCCCCCTCATTTGAATAGTTTTTCCTTCTGCATTTCAAGCTGACATTGTCTGCAGCATGAAATAAATACATATGAGAGCAGAGTGCTTTTATTTATTTATTGATATGTAATTCTATTTATATATTTATTTTTGTATTTATTTCTACATTTATTTTTGTATTTATTTTTAATTTTTGAATCTTGTTTTTTTATTTTTGTATTTATTTTTGCTTATATTTATTTATTTATTTATATATATATTTTTTATTTCCATTTATGTTAATTTTTTTGTATTTAATTTTTTGATTTTTTTTCCATTTTTGTTTTTATTTCCACTTTTATTTATTTATTTATTTATTATTTTGGCAGTTTTGGTCCTCCATACATATCATGCCCCGCATTGACTAATACAACATCGTCAACGTACACAAATGATGCTAAAGTGACATCATGTCATCCAACGCTAGGTGTATGTTGTCGTTATCAACAAGAATGCATTTTTACTTTCTGATGTTTTTACCTCAGATCGAGTCCGAGATGAAGGGCTGCCTGGACTTCCTGCGCTGCGTCTACGATGTGTTCGGCTTCTCCTTCCAGCTCTATCTCTCCACCCGTCCGGAAAAGTACCTCGGTGACATCACTGTGTGGAACCAGGCCGAGAAGGTAACCATTAAAAATAACGTACATTTTCACTGTGAGATCTTAAGTCTCCATTAAAGTCATCGAATAATAACGACGGCTGATTTGTTCTTGTTAGCAACTGGAGAACAGCCTCAATGACTTTGGGGAGCCTTGGAAGCTCAACCCAGGAGATGGAGCTTTCTACGGGCCCAAGGTCAGTCATTTTCCAAATATTTCACAAATGGCGTCTGTCCGGAACGTACAGCAAGTCTATACCGCATGTGCCGTTATAGATTGACATTAAGATCAAAGACGCCATCGGACGTTACCACCAGTGTGCAACCATTCAACTGGACTTCCAGCTTCCCATCCGCTTCGACCTGACCTTTGTGGGGTGAGATGACGCATTGCACAAGCTTTGTTTTTTTTAGTCCGCTGGGGATACCGCTATCATACCGGGACTTCTGATTTTGTGCATTTTCGTTTTTTGTTGTGATTTGTTACAGGAAGGACGGTGACGACAAATTGCGTCCGGTTATCATCCATCGTGCCATTTTGGGCTCCGTGGAGAGGATGATTGCCATTCTGACGGAGAACTACGCTGGAAAATGGTGAGTTGTCTCCCGGTGTGGTAACTCAATGGAAAATCTGAAATAACGATGTTGTTAAGAGTTCAGATTAACTGCCCCCCCCACTCCCCCCCTCCCGACCAGGCCTTTGTGGCTCTCTCCACGCCAGGTGATGGTTGTGCCCGTCGGCCCATCCTGTGACGACTACGCCAAGCAGGTGAGTCCCCATGGAAGGAACTTCCGTTTTACGATGCAGGGCTCGACAATAACGATGTACCGATGGCCCGGGGCAAGTTAAAACAAAATTGGGGCAAATAAATCCAATCAGCAATATTCCCGTCGGGCAAGTGTACTTTGGCATGCCATACTTTTTTTAAAAGCGGTTCTTGTTGGGTGTTGGTAAAACACGGACTGCGTAATTCCGCTGGTAATTTGCAAACCGATCCTTGCTAATCTTAAAACGGACCAATCAGAATCGTTTATTTAGACCGCGGTCCCGTAGTCCACAGTCCGCGTTTTACCCACACCCGTTCTTTTTCGCAATCAACCAATCAGCGATGGTTTGACTAGGAAAACATCCATCATGGCATCCCTGCCAACATGGTCTAATTCAGGGGTGGGCAAACTTTTTGACTTGATATAACAAAATTTCCGGGGGGGGGGGGGGGGCAGACTATATATTTTACACGTAACAGTCCACCTGGTATTATTGTATCTGTAAAATTGTCATGCAATCTGCTATTATTATTTATTTTATATTTATATTTAAATATTTTAAAAATAATAAAATATTATAATAATTAAAAATAAATTATTATTATGTAAAATATGCAAATATAACAATTATATATATAATTAATAAAATGATTAGCATTAATATAATAAATATAATAATCATAATAGTTATAATAATAATATAATAATTATTATTTTGATTTTTATTATTATTATGTGCTTGTGTCTCTTTTTTCAGGAGCACTTTGTAAACAACAGACCATGTCAAACAACGAAATTGATACAACCATCAAAAGGTTGGCTCAGGCCATGATGCCAGGTTGTATGTTGAGTTTAAATTAAATACCTTTGAAAGATTGGGCGGGCCGTATTCAAACACTTGGCGGGCCGGATGTGGCCCCCGGGCCGTAGTTTGCCCAACCCTGGTCTAATTCTTCAACAACTTGTGAAGGAAACCAGCAAAAAGTGATGAAGCAGTGCCTCCTAAACAAGTATTTTATTAGCGGTTAGCAAATCAAATGATGGCACAGGTGAGTGAATCACATTGCTGTGACAATTTGAAGTGGTCACAATGAAACACCACCCATTAGATCCAATACCAAGTGCTGATTTTGCACAAGATACAAAATCTAGCGCTTCCATTTCTCTGTGGATTTTTATCACCTTTTGCTTCACAAATTATTGTTTGAGCATTGAGCATTTTTTTTCTGGATTCAAAACACTTTACTACAGGGGTGCTCACACTTTTTCAGCATGCGAGCTACTTTTAAAATGACCGAGTCAAAATGATCTACCCACTACAAAAATGCAAAACATCTATTTATTTTCAAATGTATTGAGGATTATTTGTACGTACAATGTATGTTGATGTACCTTACATAACCAAATGAGCCAATATTGCAAAACACACAAAATTAACTATTAACATTTTTTGTAATTACCTGAGTTTACTTTGATGACTTGCACTGAATTGAACCAGCCAGGGATGCATAGTCCGGACAGTAGCTGCTGATAGCCAGGTTAGCCAGGTTAGCCAGGCAAACGCACTTCGAAAAAGACATTGTGAAAAAAAAAAAGTCCACCTCCCATTCCGTATGGAAGTGATATGTTTTTGCCTTTTTACTTGGTCCAGCTCCTTCACTCATTTTAGTGACCATAAACTTTAGCGAGGGCTTTAAAATCTCGCAATTCGCCGACTAGCTTAGCACTTTGCATCGTTGTTTACGCATGAGCGGTGACCTAAAGGTCAAAATTCAGTTGTCATCTGACTGGTTGTCCTGTATGTCAATCAAGTAACGGGGATGGATGATAGGCTGACATCGTAAGTTCTGCTGCACTTAGAGACGTTGTTTGATTTGATTGGTCGCCCGAAGGGCAACATTCAGTTGTCATCTGAATGGCTGTCAATCAAGTGACGGCATTGATGCTAGGATGATTTTTTTTAATGTCACGCCGCGATCGACCAGTACCACCTCCACGATCAACCGGTAGATCGCGATCGACTTAATGAGCACCCCTGCTTTACTAGTACACAAATGTGTCTATTCAATAATGTTTGATTGTGGTGCGCAACTTGTAAAAGGCAAAGTGCCTAGAAGTCTCTTGACAATCCAGATTTCCATGCAACGTCATGATCTATGGAGGAAAACAACCACAAGAAATGATCATCATTTCATCTTTATTTCAGATTCTCATGTGATGCCACAAAAATGAGCTGATATCATTATGGCGGTCTTTTCATTTTACATGGGGCAAGTTGGGGCAAGTAGTTCTCACCTTAAGGATTCCCCGTGGGCAAGTCGTTTTTGGTTTTAATGTAGAGCCCTGATCTGATGTAACAAAAAAAACTGCCACTTTCTCATCCTATTAGGTTTGTAAGCAGTTTACAGAATCGGGCATGATGGCCGACGCTGACCTGGACTCTGGGTGCCTTTTAAATAAGAAGATTCGCAACGCTCAGCTGGCCCAATATAACTTCATTCTCGGTGAGAAGATACTTTTATTTTACTTTTATTAGTACATGGGGAGAGTACATGTTAAAGTATGTACACAAGAATAAATACCACTATGTGGCCGTTTGGTGTGAGCCGTTTGTCTTGTCCTGCCTCGGCAGTGGTCGGCGAGAAGGAGAAGATGACCGGCAGCGTCAACGTGCGCACGAGAGACAACAAAGTGCACGGGGAACTGTCGCTGGCTGAGGCGTTGGCCGGCCTGAGCCACCTCAAGAAGACTCGCTGTCGAAATGCAGAGGAGGAGTTCTGAATAGCAGTCTCGTTACCAGTGTATACCGGCTTTGTCGGGTGTCTCGCATCAAGGTGGTACAGGAAAATAAGAAATGGATGTGTGTCATTTTTAGAATGAAACACTTTTTTTGTTTGTGGGTTACTGTGATGGAGCACAATGGGACTTGGTGGTTTGGTGTCATTATGAAGACTGAAGACATAATTGGTGTGCATTTTCTTGGAACAGAAATAAATCACATGCTGAAGTACAATTTGTCTTGTTTTTGTACCGGTACGAATAGATAATACAAGAAAGTTGCCTAAATAAACAAGTGCTATCATGATCTCGCTATGAAGCCAACTATAATAACCAAATAATAATAAAACTGCAGTATAATGCAGTACATTTGGAATCAATAAAGTATATATGTGCTAAATTACTGAAAACTACAATTAGGACAGTAAACATTAATATAGCGGCAGTATAAACTGACCTTTATCGAAAAACAATCACTTCTATAGGAACTTGTTGTGCCTGTTTGGTTAACGGCCACAGGGGGCGATAATGAGCCTTATTTTACGAGCAAGCGCCAAATGATACAATAGAGGAAGAAGCGGCACAACAAGGAAGGAGGCGACAAATGGCTTGTCAACAGTGCACTCCAGACCGGGGACGGTGTCTCAAAACTTACGCTGTCGTTCTCCTTTTGTGTACGGACATCGTATTACAATGTGTCAACGGTGTGTGTATTTATAATTATTGTCAGTGTTTAAAACGTACATACGCTCTGTATTTTACTATCGCGCTACGTTAGCTTGAAAGCATAGATGCCGTTATGCTAGCGTTTGCTAGCATGATGTTTACGATGTAGCAAAGATAGCTAGCAGGCTAACGCTGGCTAGTTTAGCAACGCCAGAGGGTCAGTTCGGCACTTGGTTCATCCCTGTTGCTAATTTAACAGTCTTATGTTTGTCCGTTAGGATACCTGAGCTCCCCTCACGTTGACCAGGAGCCTCCCTACACCAGAGACGCCCAGCATGGCCCGGTTATCACCAGCCCGGTGGTGCCTGCTGCAGCCTCGGGTAAATAAACGCTCCATAGTCGTTACTTCCTGACAGTTCGTTAAACTATTAAGAGGTAATTAGAACCAGCGGTGTTCTGGTTCCGCTTTCAGTTTCGTTTTTAGTTCCTCCCAGGCATTGGTGGTTCAGTGGTAGAATTCTCGCCTGCCACGCGGGAGGCCCGGGTTCGATTCCCGGCCAATGCACTTTTTTTTCTTGCGGTGGAAAATTATTGTCATCTTTCATGCGGAATCGCGGGTTCGATTCCCGGCAAACCCAACTAATTTTTATTTCTTGTAAATGGAAGTTACCATCATCTTTCATAACTGATACTTGGAGACACACAGACAAGACACAAAAACGCATATGAAACAAAATTACACGTTTGTTCATAATTTATTCCAAACAAAACACAAACTGACTTCTGAATATTTTTTCTCAGTCGTATTAATTAATGTGGCTGCGATAGAAAAGATTCTAAAGCTGGAATAATATTAGATTAAAACTGTATTTTTATGAAGATTAAGTAATAATATTATGACCATGAAGGGTGAGTGCTATTGAAGATGCTGTCAAGTCATACTCAATTTAACATAGTTTCTATTTTGAGAATTAAGTCATATTTTTTATAAAAACCTCCTCAAATTTAAAGAAAACAAAATTAGTTGTAATACCATAAAAGAGTACTATTTGTACATAATAAAATACTAATGTTATGACAATTAAGTTATTGTTGCCCCGCCCCGCTTTTACTCATGTGTTAACCGTGTATAAACGAATGAATGTTGTATTTTAACGTATCTTTTACTCTGTTTACTTGTTTTTATTAAACTCAATTTTTCTGTAAAGTGTCTTGAGTATTTTGAAAAGCGCTTTACAAATAAAATTTATTATTATTGTTTTGTTGAAGCAATGAAAGAGTTCTGACACATCGACGCCATCGTCATGATGAGCACTTCAATGTACTGAAACAACCCACATAATTGTTTTTTGTTTGCTTTCAGTCTCTCCCGCTGATGATGAGAGCTACGCCTCTAAATGTCCCAGCGGGGGGTCGTGCAGCCGCTTGCCAGCTGATTGCATGCACTGCAATTACCAGCACAATTGCACCTACGGGAAACCAGCATCTTTCACCTGCAAAGCCAAGAAAGGGGTCCACTGTGTGGTGAGTGCTGCGCTTGTTACAAACGCGGTTGCTTCACATCGCTTGCTTTCACGCCAGTCGTGTCATGTTGGGTTTTTCTTGATGTTGTTGTCTTTGCTCGCAGGGCGAGTCGGGCCAGCAGCAGAACAACTTCTCCCTGTCCATCACCTGTCAGTTCTGCTGGCAACTGGACCCGTCGCAGTACCGCTGCTCCAACTCCACCGCCTGCATGACGGTGGCCTGCCCACGGCAGCGCTACAATGCCACCTGCGACGTCCTGGACCACGTGCACTGTCTAGGTACGCCGTAATGATCCCAACACGGGCAAAAAAAAATCAACTCTGAACCCCCGATATCACTTCCTGTCCATATAAGATAAGATATGTCTTTATTAGTCCCACAAAGAGGAAATTCCAGGTACAGTAGCACAGAAGAGGATAGTACGAAACACGCAAGAGCACATAAAGTGCAAAAAAGGCTAATACAAATCAGACATTATATACACTATATGCATTTATCTATACACGTTGATCAGGTCACAGGTGCCTTGCGCTGTTATTGCATGGTTTTTATTGTAGAGTCTGACCGCTGCAGGAAAGGAAAAGACCTGCGATGTCGCTCCTTCACACCTTTTTACCATCTATTCACGGCAACACACGCGAACACGAGTCTTATTTATGCCTTCTTACGTGTAACATATCGGGTAATACGACTGTAAAGGTGACTATAGGGGTGTTGTTTCAAATCTGAAGGGCTCTAATAACGTCAAAACCCGCATTTAAAAAGCTTGTCAACGGGTTTTCAGGTTTCCACGTATGTTTTCTCTTTGTGAAGCAACTCTGTGCAGCAGCTTTGTTAAGTATATATATTAAATAAAGACCCCCCCCCCCCCCTCCCCTCCCCCGCTTGCAGGTAAAAGACGTTTTCAGAAGCGGTTATTTTGCAACTGGACCGGCGGATACAAGTGGTCCACAACGTTGGCACTCAGGTAAAAGGATTTTAACATTTTTTTTGTAAACCCTTTCAATAGGAAATGATTAAACTGCTCTTGTTACTGTGGTGCTTAGCTTAGCTTAGCTTAGCTTAGCCATTGCACTTCGTAAACCCTTATTAACCGTTGCAGGCAATGTTTGATATCGTTCCTGTCATACGAGTGTATAAAGAAGTTAACCACTTAAAAAAAAAAAAAAAAAAAACAGCTACACAGGAAATATTGGCCAAATTTTTCCTAAATAAAGGCATGTGATCTTTTGTTGTTGACTTAAAACAGACCATAATGATGTGATGGTGAATGGTACTTGTGGTAAAGCACTTGATGATGTCGACTAGATCAACTGAACACCGGTCGTTATAGTGGCAGTCCAAATAGCAAAACATTATGTATTTATCATTTCTGTTAATTTCCCCATCTAATCTATGCGTAATGATGTTATTAAAGGTTTTCAGCGATGTTAGAACAGTAGTATGAGTCCCTAGAGCCCGTTTGAGTGCTGTGACAAGCGTCAAGCCGCTGACGTGTTTCATCCGGTCTGCTCTGTGTAGCATCACGCTGGGTGGTTTTGGGGCGGACCGCTTTTACCTGGGCCAGTGGCGAGAGGGGCTGGGCAAGCTGTTCAGCTTTGGAGGCCTGGGCATTTGGACACTGATAGACGTTCTCCTCATCGCCGTTGGTTACGTGGGACCCGCCGACGGCTCTCTCTACATCTAAAAAAAACAAAAAAAAATCCTCAAATACATTTTAAACAACTCCGGACACGTGGCTCGCACCGCCTGCAAGGACTGAAGATCTTCTTCCCAACGCCGTGTTCTTCTTCACGCACCCCAGCGCGTCCATCCCATCTGCTACCGGTCGGGAGGTGTTTTCCTCCTCGCCGTGCCCACACAAACGCCGGATCGATCCCCGTCACAGCCGCCGTCCCCCTGGTGAGAGCGTGCGAATGGAGCGGTGCCCTGCCGCCGAGAACCTGCAACGACGACAACAGCGTACTTCCACTCACTTCCAAACACGGTTGATAAGTGGGGCTTTGATGGCGGCCATGGCTGTAGATGAAATCGAACGTGTTGACTGTACTGTAAGCCGTTCAGCCACAACCGTAATCTGCGTCCACATGTAAATAAATAGCACGCATCCGTCGCTAGCATTGACCAGATCTCATCCACGATGGTGGGGGTTCAAATTGGAACGGTAATGGGGGGGGGGGTCCTCGGCCACGGCGGATGCATATTTTACACAACACTTCCGTGTCGCGTGAATAGCTAAGCTCTGATGCTATGATAGGATTTGACAGGAAGTGCACTCAGTCTCACCACATGACTGTTTGCTTCCTGTGTGGCGAATACGCGTGGAATTCATGGTTACATTTGTTTTTGTTGAAAACACTGTAAGTGACTTTGTTTTGACTTATTTAAATAAAATGGTGGAAAATACTTCTGGTTAAATGTGTTATTTGTTATTTTCTTCATGATTTTTTACTTTTACACTTTTTTTTACTGCATATTGAACAAATTATTAATGACATATTACATATAAAAAGAAGAAATGGTGACACTAAAAAGATGGTTTGATGATAATAGATTGTCCTTGAACCTAAATAAAACTAAAATCATGCTGTTTGCTAACAGCAGAAAGGACACGTACCAACAAATACAAATAGACGGTGTAGACGTTGAAAGGGTGAACGAAAATACATTTCTGGGGATCACAATAGATGAAAATATGAGCTGGAAACCTCATATTACAAATATACAACATAAGGTGGCCACAAATATTTCAGTATTGAACAAAGCAAAATTTGTTCTCAATGAGAAATCACTCCACACTCTTTATTGTTGGAATGTGGGAGGAAACCGGAGTACCCGGAGAAAACCCACGCATGCACGGGGAGAACATGCAAACTCCACACAGAGATGGCCGAGGGTGTAATTGAACTCGGGTCTCCTAGCTGTGAGGTCTGCGCGCTAACCACTTGCCCGCCGTTCTTGATTATTTGTAATTAAAAAATGCATTAAATATAAAATATGAACATTATAGATATGATAGATAGATATAATGGATATCTTTTAGTCATGAAAAATACGGCACAGAGGCCGAGTGGTTAGCGCGCAGACCACGCAGCTAGGAGACCTGAGTTCGATTCCACTCTCAGTCATCTCTGTGTGGAGTTTGCATGTTCTCCCCGTGCATGCGTGGCTTTTCTCCGGGTACTCCGGTTTCCTCCCACATTCCAAAAACATGCTAGCTTAATTAGCCACTCCAAATTGTCCATAGGTATGAATGTGAGTGTGAATGGTTGTTTGTCTATATGTGCCCTGTGATTGGCTGGCCACCAGTCCAGGGTGGACCCCGCCTCTCTCACCCGAAGACAGCTGGGATAGGCTCCAGCACCCTCCGCGACCCTCGTGAGGATAAGCGGTAGAAAATGAATGAATGAATGATTCGGTTGAGCTGGTTTCATAATTATACCTTTTGAGTGTTAAGTTGGTGTGTGATGAATTTAGTGTTCTTTGTAAGAACACTAACACATTCCAAAAACATGCTAGGTTAATCGGCCACTCCAAATTGTCCATAGGTATGAATGTGAGTGTGAATGGTTGTTTGTCTATATGTGCCCTGTGATTGGCTGGCCACCAGTCCAGGGTGTACGCCGCCTCTCTCACCCGAAGACAGCTGGGATAGGCTCAAGCACCCTCGTGAGGAAAAGCAGTATAGAAAACGAATGGATGTAAAATATCTACATGTATATTTAAATATTCACAAGCCCTTCGTATGATGCTGTGTCAGTCTCATAATTTCATCTTTTTATTATGATCCATTCTCAGTAATGGTGTGTGATTAAAGAAACATCAATTAGAGCTGCAGTTCAATTGCATTTCACTCCAACAAAAGTGGACAATTATGTGGGGGTATAACGTTCCGCTATTATATCTCATAATAATAATGATGATAATCCCGTTTTCTGTTTGCGCGGCAATTATGTGGACCATCTCCTAATGAGCATGATAGTCTAATAATGATGAGTCTAATCATATGCTAATTATCCCAAACATGAATACAAATACAGACAATGGTGCTTATCATGCAAAAGACAACAAAAGTTTATTCTTACATAAGCCACTCATATACCGTAGCACCCGATGCTAAAACACACGCTGACCTCAACGGAGGCCTGTCGTGCACGCCACGCCGAAAACGCGCAAGTCGACGCCGTCCCGCGGTGCACGTCTCTTCGCACTCTCCCAGTTGCCATGGCGAGGATGGAGCCCACCCGAAGTCAGGGAGCTAATTGCAGTCAGCGCCTCGAAAAAAAAAAAAAAAAAAAAGCCACCACCGCTGCCGCCCTTATTGTTGGACTCGTTCACTTTTGCCACACGCTAGTGAGTCACGCTTTGTTTGTGTGAGCGCTAAGTGAGCGAGGACAATAGGTTCCAAAATGTGAACAAAGCACAACCTTTTAAAAAAATGTTTGGTAATCTCTCAGCTCGACGAGGGGCCGTACTTTTAACAGTACATGTGTTATGTACTGTATGTACCTGTTGTACAGTCAGTTAATTGGTACACCCACCATTAAAGTAAGCATATCATGCACTGTCCTGATTAATGAAGCGTATGTCTGTGATAACATGAAAGTACGAATATCCGCCGATACCGGCGCGGCGCCTCGATTGTTGTCCTCTGACATCAGCGCGGCATCGCAGCACACAGCATATCATGCATTGTCTAACAGGAAAACATATTTTATTTTACATCAAGGCATGCTTGGCGACCATATGACTCCCTCTCACAGTGCCTCGATTTATTCACGGGGTTGTATGGAGACTTTGTTATTCCTGAGTTGAGCAGCATATCATGCACTGTCTTGATTAATGAAGCGTATTTCTGCGCTAACATGAAAGTACGAATATCCGCCGACACCGGCGCGGCGCCTCGATTGTTGTCCTCTGACATCAGCGAGGCATCGCAGCACACAGCATATCATGCATTGTCTAACACAGGGGTGCTCATTAAGTCGATCGCGATCTACCGGTCGATCGCGGAGGTGGTACTGGTCGATCGCGGCGTGACATTAAAAAAATATCATCCCAGCATCAATGCCGTCACTTGATTGATATACAGGGCAGCCATTCAGATGACAACTGAATGTTGCCCTTCGGGCGACCAATCAAATCAAACAACGTCTCTAAGTGCAGCAGAACTTACGATGTCAGCCTATCATCCATCCCCGTTACTTGATTGACATACAGGACAACCAGTCAGATGACAACTGAATTTTGACCTTTAGGTCACCGCTCATGCGTAAACAACGATGCAAAGTGCTAAGCTAGTCGACGAATTGCATCAGATTTTAAGCCCTCGCTAAAGTTTATGGTCACTAAAATGAGTGAAGGAGCTGGACCAAGTAAAAAGGCAAAAACTGGACCAAGTAAAAAGGCAAAAACATATCACTTCCATACGGATATGGAATATTATACGGATATTATGATACGGATATTATCCATGACTGATAAACATTTGGAAGTGTGCTTGAGGCTGGCTATCAGCAGCTACTGTCCGGACTATGCATCCCTGGCTGGTTCAATTCAGTGCAAGTCATCAAAGTAAACTCAGGTAATTACAAAAAATGTTAATAGTTAATTATGTGTGTTTTGCAATATTGGCTCATTTGGTTATGTAAGGTACATCAACATACATTGTACGTACAAATAATCCTCAATACATTTGAAAATAAATAGATGTTTTGCATTTTTGTAGTGGGTAGATCATTTTGACTCGGTCATTTTAAAAGTAGCTCGCATGCTGAAAAAGTGTGAGCACCCCTGATCTAACAGGAAAACATATTTCTTTTACATCGAGGCACGCTTGGCGACCATATGACTCCCTCACAGTGCCTCGATTTATTCACAAGGGTGTACGGAGACTTTGTTATTCCCGAGTTCAGCAGCATATCATGCACTGTCTTGAATAAACAGGCTTATCTCTGTGATTCACACTTTGTGTACGAAAGGCAAAGTCAAACCAACTAACTTGACTTTTAGAATGTGACTTATTCCATAGGTGAATGACGCAAAGTAGCGCGCGTGCATATCATGCACTGTCACGATAAGAGAAGCTTATTTTTGTGAAGACACCACCGTAAGACGAGGTATACGTTGTACTGTCATAGTTTGAGCGCATGGCTTTTGGACAATGTTACATCTCCGGGCCAATGTCTTCTTATCGATGGCAGCACGCAGCATATCATGCCTCGCCTCGATAAGGACATGGACATGATTTTCATCACGTTAAACCAGCACAGCAACATTTCTCGAGGCGAGCAGAGACCAACACGGCATCTGCAAAATTACACAAAATTAGCAGCAAGCAGCATATCATGCACTCTCACACCAGTTTGCATTACTTTTGAATTTTTACTTGAGGAACTTTTTAGGTCTCATATAAGAGGAAAGACTATATAAGGGAAAGACTAAGAACCAGCTAGCATAACTTATTTTGTACATTTGTGCAGATTTGGGGTGCAGTGTCGTGTTTCTGTCAAGCAAGCAGCATATCATACACCGTCTTGAACTCCATCGTGCATCCATCTACATGGGATCCGTGACTTGGAACCAGCTAGCATAACTAATCAACTGCTTCTTAGTGTATTTGTCACACATTTGTGTACATTTAGGGTAGTGTCCTAGGTCCTGTTTTTGTCTGGAAAACAGCATATCATACACTGTCTTTAATATTTCCACATGGGGGCAATGTGGAGGGACTTAGAAGCAGCTAGCAAGACTTAAGTACTGCTTGTCTACACCTTTGTGCAAATTTGGGGTCCAGTGTGTTTTTTTTTTTTCTCGCGAGCAGCATATCACACACTGTCAAGAATACATAGGTTTTTGGTCGTGACTCTACAGTACAACTTTCCACATGTGGAGGTACTGAAGCAGCCATAATGACTTATTTTTTGACACATTTATTGGGGTCCAATGTCTTGTTTTTGTCTAGCAAACAGCATATCATACACTGTCTTGAATGTTTTCTGCGGCGACATCACAGGGGGGCCCATGCGGAGGGACGTAGAACTAGCTAGAATGTTTTGTCTACACAATTTACGCAAAGTTGGGGTACAATGTGCTGTTTTTATCTAGCAAACAGCATATCATACACTGTCTTGAATGTTTTCTGCGGCGACCCCACATGGGGGGGCCCATGTGGAGGGATGTAGAACTAGCTAGAATGTTTTGTCCACACAATTTACGCAAATTTGGGGTACAATGTGCTGTTTTTATCTAGCAAACAGCATATCATACACTGTCTTTACTAAAGTGTCTTATTTCCTGATCTTATCATACATAGCCATCCAGGTTGACTTTAGTTTACCCATAGTTGTATCACATTACACCAGTTCGTCTCCGCAGATTTTTGCACATATTGCATAAAAATTAGGCACAACCCTCTTTTCGAATTGCAACAAATAAATCCGGTCAGGTGAAGTAGTGTCCTTTATTTGCACAACAGGATTTGCACTATACAAATAACACCAGCTCAGGTAAATACGGCGGAAAAAGCAGCTCTCCTTGCCGGACCCGAGCACCCCCCGACCCTACCCACTCCCTCTTCATTGTGCAGGACGAGAAAACAAATGCCAAGGAGAAATAATAATAATAATAAAAAAAAACAGCTACCTGCTGAACAAACAGACATGGCTCCAGGAGACCCTTCCTTCCAAAAAAAAAAGTGCCAAAAGCATCCAGGAAATTAAAACAAAGAAAATAAAAAAATAATAAATGAAGGTGGCCTTGGTTTAAATAGCATGTAAAAATGGAACTTGCAGTTTAGACAGAAAAAGGCAAATGGTGATTTCCCGCGTACATCAATACACCATCCAAAGAGTGAGGCTTTGACACAAGACAGGACACTAATCCATTTAAAAAAAAAAATAAAAATAAAAATGGCTCGACCCCCACGAAATCAGGAAAAAACACGAAACTCCTTCGACAGCCAAAAAGTGACGTTTTTAGACGGAATTAACCATTCCCGATGGCGTGTCGGAAGTCCTCTTAAAGCAACAGTACTTGAAATGAAGTCAAATGTCCATCAGTTATGTCCGTTACTAATGTCACCACGTCAACAAAAAACAGTTTGTAGAAAAATAGAACAAACTGAAAACAGATTCACTCAACAAAAATAGATCTCCACAGTCTCAAATAAAGGGTGGGGGGGGCCCCCACAGGACAGCTCGGGTCGGATCCCCAAGGTAGGGGGGTACTACCCAGGGTGGGATGCTTTTTGGCGACGTTCACGCGTCAAGTCTGAGTGGCGGCGCTCTTCCCTCTCTCCCCCGGCGCCGCACAGTGAAAGCCGCGGGTTCCGTCGGGGCCGCGCGGAAGTCTCACGACACCCGGCGGTAGCCCGTCGGCGTTCTGGATCTTCCGTCCCAGCATGGGGCTTCCCACCGGGCTGCTCTCCTGCGAGGCCACTTGCTTACGCCGCTGCACCCACGGACTCCCGGATGGAGTCAGGCTACTGTCCGAGGAGTAGTCGGCCCAGCGGCGCCCCGCCTCGGGGCTCAGCCGGCCCTCGCTGGCTAAGGGAGACTTGTGGGAGTGAGCGGACTTGCGCTGAGGACATGGACTGGCACGGGGGCTGGACCACGGGCTGTTGCGGGGCGACATGCCGGGACTGAGGTGATTGTTCTGGAAGGCGAGTCCGGCGGCGGTGGGGCTGAGCTTGTTGCAGGATTGGGACTTTCGGGCCAGCCGGGGCGACGTCGGGGTGCTCTCCGTCTCGGAGGAGCTGCACGCCGAGTCCTCGCCGTGGTACTGGAGCTCCCGCACTCTGCTGTTGAGCGAGCGGCTTTTGCGCATCCCCGTGGTCGGCACCCCCTCCTCGCGGGGGCGCTCCTTCTGGATTTTCTTTTTGGGTGGTTTGGTTCCAATCAGGACGACCTTCAAGCCCAGCGAGCTTGAACCCCCATCCTCGCTTCCGACAGCTTCGTTGGCTTTAACCGCCGCCTCCACCTCCTCAAACTCCACAATGGCGCACTCCTCCGTGCCGAGCTGAGCGTAGCGGCTGCTCAGCCTCTTCAGGTCGGCCGGCAGGTCCTTGCCGGGCTTCAGGACCCGGACGGAGGCGATGGCGCCATACGTCCCGAAGGCTTTGAGCAGCAGCTTCATCAGCTGCTCCTGCTGAGCCGACCCGCCCTCGCCGCCCCCGTTCTCCTTGACGCCGCGCGTGATCTCCGCTAGCTCGGGCCAGCGCGTCAGCTCGCTCAGCAGTAGCATGCGACTGGGCAAAGACTCGCTGGCGAAGACCGGCACGGCCGACTTGCGCCGCACCTTCCGGCCCTCGTCGTTGAGCTCCAGAACTTTGGAGTGTCTCAGGGCAAAGGCGGTTGTTCTCCAGTCGCGGGTCAAGTGTTTGACCTGCAACAGAGAGACAATTAGCCGCTATTAGCCGCTATTAGCCGCTATTAGCCGCTATTAGCCGCTATTAGCCGCTATTAGCCGCAATAGCTTGTTGGGAAAGTTAGTGTACCGTTTGTCCACATGTAGGTTTTACACATACATGACTTCAACAAAACATCAGTCAACAATCAAGCACCAAAAAGCCAATAATAACAACATTTCCTGAGAATATAAGGGCATGCCCAATAATATAATGATATCTTTGCGTCAACATAAGCGGCGTAGAATTATTTCCAATTTCCACGTCGTCTTGTTTTGAGCCCAAGTTTTGAATTTCACCGATTGCATCAGTCCAGAATGTCTTACTTTGCACCGTACTTTGCACTTATACAGATGTTTGTGCCATGTAGAAATGTGCAACTTTACAAATTGTGTCCTTACCAGAATTCATTTTGATTTTTATTTATGCATTTACTAAGTATAACCTCTTACTTGATAGGGAAACATTATTTTATTTGTATTTAATTTATATTTTAGTTAATTTTATGACTTTTTAAAATGACTTTTGGTTTTCTCCGGGTACTCCAGTTTCCTCCCACATTCCAAAAACATGCTAGGTTAATTAGCCACTCCAAATTGTCCATAGGTATGAATGTGAGTGTGAATGGTTGTTTGTCTATATGTGCCCTGTGATTGGCTGGCCACCAGTCCAGGGTGTACCCCGCCTCTCGCCCCAAGACAGCTGGGATAGGCTCCAGCAACCCCGCAAGCCTCGTGAGGATAAGCGGTAGAAAATGAATGAATGAATGAAAGAGTGTTAAGTTGGTGTGTGATGAGTTTAGTGTTATTTGTAAGAACACTAACACATTCCAAAAACATGCTAGGTTAATTGGCCACTCCAAATTGTCCATAGGTATGAATGTGAGTGTGAATGGTTGTTTGTCTATATGTGCCCTGTGATTGGCTGGCCACCAGTCCAGGGTGTACCCCGCCTCTCGCCCCAAGACAGCTGGGATAGGCTCCAGCAACCCCGCAACCCTCGTGAGGATAAGCGGTAGAAAATGAATGAATGAATGAAAGAGTGTTAAGTTGGTGTGTAATGAGTTTAGTGTTATTTGTAAGAACACTAACACATTCCAAAAACATGCTAGGTTAATTAGCCACTCCAAATTGTCCATAGGTATGAATGTGAGTGTGAATGGTTGTTTGTCTATATGTGCCCTGGGATTTGCTGGCCACCAGTCCAGGGTGGCGACCCTAGTGGGGATAAGCAGTATAGAAAATGTATGGACGGTTCCACTGAAATTTGAACGATTATTAGTACTACTACTAGTAGTAGTAGGCTAGTATTAGCCTGCTTATTGGCTTGCTTATTAGCCTGCTTTTGCCCTATTATATAAAATTAGTAAAAATTAGTAAAATTAATAAAAAATATCAAATTATTTAGGGGGGCTTAAGAACAAAGTGGGGTTTTCTCCACTCCAAATTGTCCATAGGTATGAATGGAATGTGAGTGTGAATGGTTGTTTGTCTATATGTGCCCTGTGATTGGCTGGCCAGCTGGGATAGGCTCCAGCACCCCCGCGACCCTCGTGATGATAAGCGGTAGAAAATTAATGAATAAATGAACGATTCGGTTGAGCTGGTTTCATAATTATACCTCTTGAGTGTTCAGTTGGTGTGTGATGAGTTTAGTGTTCTTTGTAAGAACACATTCCAAAAACATGCTAGGTTAATTAGCGACTTCAAATTGTCCATAGGTATGAATGTGAGTGTGAATGGTTGTTTGTCTATATGTGCCCTGCGATTGGCTGGCCACCAGTCCAGGGTGGACCCCGCCTCTCGCCCCAAGACAGCTGGGATAGGCTCCAGCACCCCCGCGACCCTCGTAAGGAAAAAGCGGTAGAAAATCAATGAATGAATGAATATTTTTATGAGAAATCTAAATGTGTCGCTTTTTCTATGACTTATGCAATATTCATACGTCCTATTTTGGACGTATAAGTTGGCATCATTCATTACAGCAAGTGCGGCCTGACTTGCAGGAAGAGGTGCTGCCAGTATCGGTTGATATCAGTTTGGGAAATGAAGTGCTGGACTATATGGAATATTCTTCAGATAGCCGGTATCGAACATCTGTAGACAAAATGCGGTAGAATATGTGCAACTCGCCACTGATGTTTGTCCGTTGTTGTTGTAGATATCAAAGACAAAAAAAACCCACTTTGATTTATGTTTATGTATGTAAGAGTTTCCATTGTTGATAGGCCACCGAACGTGAGCGATCAGTAGCGACGTCGAGTCGCTTTACGAGCTAATTTGTAGTCATACGAGCCCCGCGGGGAAGTCAAACGACTCCCTTTTGTGTGTCTGAGCCATTTGCGTTTGCCATGGTTACCTTTTTAAAAGAGGTCAGCAACTTCACGCTCACAAAACCCAGCTTGTTGCGTCTGACGTGCTTGAGCAGGAAGGCGTCGTGCTCGAGGTTCTCGTCCGACAGGTAGTACTCGATCTGGGCCACCAGCTTTTGGATGAGCTCCGCGTCCGGCGGCTGCCAGCTCTCCTCCTCGAGCTCACCTCCGCTAGTGCCGGCACCGCTACATGAATAGAAAGTTGAAAAGTCACAACAATTGAACTGTCAAATTGTTACCATGACAACATACAGTAAAATGTTCTTCAAAAACATAATAAAATCATGTGTGGTTGAATGCAGTCTATTCGCCAAAAAAGCTAAAACTCAACTCAAAGCACCGGAACACATTTATAGCAACACACATCTTGTGTCTTAAATGGCTTATTTTCCGTTATTATGGCTACCGTATCGGGTAATACCAGTGTAAAGCTGACATAGGGGTGTTATATCATGTCTAGAGGGCTCTAATAATTCAAAACCTACTTAGAAGGTTGTAAACAAGGTACAGGGTACTGTATGGTGCTCTTACAAGTACTCTAAGATGCTTTTTTTGTTAAAAAAAAACTTCAATTATATTAGGAAAGCAGGAAGTGAACAAATGTAACAGTTACTGATTGTAAAAGTACCAGATGGAGGGTACTGGTGGCCAGCCAATCACAGGGCACATATAGACAAACAACCATTCACACTCACATTCATACCTATGGACAATTTGGAGTGGCTAATTAACCTAGCATGTTTTTGGAATGTGGGAGGAAACCGGAGTACCCGGAGAAAACCCACGCATGCACGGGGAGAACATGCAAACTCCACACAGAGATGGCCGAGGGTGGAATTGAACCCTGGTCTCCTAGCTGTGAGGTCTGCGCGCTAACCACTCGACCGCCGTGCCGCCTCACTCAGAATTAGCGGTGGGCAAAACGGATCATTCCGCTTCATTCAGTAAAAAGATCCGTTCATTTCGGTCAATCGGTCGTTAGCGTGTGTGCGTAGACCCGGTCAGTCGTGTCGAGTCGGTCCGTTCACTCGTGTTCACGTTCGTTCCGACTCAACGGCTCACCAACTCGTGCTGTGTCGGTCATGAATGAAACGGGTACTTTATGGGCGGTTCATTCGTTCGAGAAAAAGAACTAGTTCTTTTGACCCATTCGTTCACGAACGCCACACGGCTACTTATAATCAAAACATGGCGGCGGCCGCGGCCAGAAGAAGAGATCACGCAACAGAGTATCCAAAGTATGGGAATACTTCACACCAAAAGGTAACGAATCACTGGTTTGGGACCTATGCAAAATTGAGATGGAATATCACAAAAGCACGACGGCGATGCACCCGGAAGTACCCGGGAACCGCTTGTGAGGATAATTTAAATGTCCAACTCTTCCACATTTGACATTCGTCACAATAAGGTGACAAGTTACACGATTCCCTGACAAGCTGCATGGAGAGTCACCAGGTCTCGCTGCCAGGACCTCTCCATCTGAGGGTGCACAGTCACAGGCGTAACCCCTCCCACACAGAATATGTCAGATCACTAAAACCAATCACCCCCCCCATCATCATCATCATTCATCATCATCATCATCAACCTTCCCCTGGCACGAATTCACAAGGAAAAATCAAGGCAAATGCCACCAGAAGCCTTGCAGATGAGAAGTCGAGGGGGCTCCGAGTTTGAATTTGGTCGGGATGACTCATCACCTTCCCCAGCACCCCCCCCCCCCCTTTCCCACCCCATCCATCCTTCGCAGTGCACTGCTTCCAGCAAGCTGATCACATAGCTGGCACGAGCCGGCATCTTCCCTCGGACTTAGAAACGAACGCTTTGTCGGATGACGTGAATCAAAATCAGAATTCAGTCAAATCTCTCAACTGTCATCAGACGCCGCTCGACATGGCAAGCCAAATATTTACTGCAGTCGCCACGATGAAGTCTGAGTGCAGCGTCTACATCTTCCATTCATGGTACTATTGCTGCTGTTGCCATAACTGGACTAGAAGTCGCACACGGCCGAAAATGCATAATTAGGTAGAAAAAAAAAAAGAGACCCGAGTTCAATTCCACCCTCGGCCATCTCTGTGTGGAGTTTGCATGTTCTCCCCGTGCATGCGTGGGTTTTTTCTCCGGGTACTCCGGTTTCCTCCCACATTCCAAAAACATGCTAGGTTAATTAGCCACTCCAAATTGTCCATAGGTATGAATGTGAGTGTGAATGGTTGTTTGTCTATATGTGCCCTGTGATTGGCTGGCCACCAGTCCAGGGTGTACCCCGCCTCTTGCCGGAAGTCAGCTGGGATAGGCTCCAGCACCCCGCGACCCTTGTGAGGATAAGCGGTAGAAAATGAATGAAGTCGCACTGGAGTATAAGTTGCACAAGACCAAAAATGCATAATTAGGTGGAAAAAAACATACATAAGTCGCACTGGAGTATAAGTTGCACAAGACCAAAAATGCATAATTAGGTGGGAAAAAAAACATACATAAGTTGCACAAGACCAAAAATGCATAATTAGGTAGAAAAAAAACATACATAAGTCGCACTGGAGTACAAGTCGCACAAGGCCAAAAATGCATAATTAGGTAGAAAAAAAACATACATAAGTCGCACTGGAGTACAAGTCGCACAAGGCCAAAAATGCATAATTAGGTAGAAAAAAACATACATAAGTCGCACTGGAGTATAAGTCGCACAAGGCCAAAAATGCATAATTACGTAGAAAAAAACATACATAAGTCGCACTGGAGTATAAGTCCCACAAGGCCATAAATGCATAATTAGGTAGAAAAAAACATACATAAGTCGCACTGGAGTATAAGTCGCACAAGGCCAAAAATGCATAATTAGGTAGAAAAAAACATACATAAGTCGCACTGGAATATAAGTCGCACAAGACCAAAAATGCATAATTAGGTGGAAAAAAACATACATAAGTCGCACTGGAGCATAAGTCGCACAAGACCAAAAATGCATAATTAGGTATAAAAAAACATACATAAGTCACACTGGAGTATAAGTTGCATTTTTTGCGGGTAATTTATTTGAACTACTTGTCTAAAACAGACATTAGGTCCTCTTGGAAGGCAAGTTGTAAGAATAAAAGAATAGAGAACAGGCTGAATAGGTGTAAGATATGCTAACACAATGCTTATTCAGCTACACTAAAAATAAACATGAACACAAAAGGTGTCCAGTGTTTATGGAACATAAACACTTTTTTCATTTATAAGTCGCTCTGGAGTATAAGTGGCAGGAACAGCCAACCTATGTTCCAGAAAATACAGAATATACACCAACACCATTTTTTTTTCAACCCCATGTGGCCCGTGAATCAAAAAGTTTGCCCACCCTTGTGCTCGGACATGCTAGCCAGGCAGGAACGTTCCGACGTTGGGGCTGTGTTGTTAATGGAGCAGCCAAGACTACCCATGCAGGGACTATTAATCTACCATCTATAATCCTTAAGAAGAGACACGGGATGAATCTATTCCGCCTGTCAAACCTTGCCTCGGGCCACCACCGCAAAGCAAGGCTGCGTTTTTTGGTTCATGCTAGGTGTAGCGTTCCTTTCTATGTTGCTATGTCAACTCAACGCACCCAGGAAGGACGTTCCGGTTATGCCTAAAAATATTATGTGTTCATGATACAGGTTACCATGAACGTACCCGTTAGTAGAAAACCATAAAAACTTGTTGGATGTGTTTTAATAGAATTACTTATACTTATTTTATTATTACTTATATCTTTACAAGCTAAATAACAGAGAAAACATAAGGATTGTCGATAATGGGCTCAACAATTAATCGATTATCCAATTAATTAGACAATTATTTTGGTATTTGATTCAACGTTTTTTGATTTCATAATGTAAATATCCTCCGATTTCAGGCTCTCAAATAAAAGCAGACGTATTTTTGTGTTTTAGGCAAAACAGGATGTTTACACTTATCAACTTGGACTTTGGAAAACAGCGGTCAACATTCTTGCTACGTTCCTGATACGTTGTGGACTGTTTGTGTTTGGTTCATATTGATTTGGTCCGTCCGGGACCGGGGTCTGGGGTCGGCAACCTTTACTATAAGAAGAGGCATTTAGCATCGAGTCTCTTCCCACACAAAGAAGCACAAAACAGGTGACACACAAAGCTATTAGCGCTACAAAGCTACAAGGCGTGACTACACTGCTCTCTTTGTGCTTGTAGTCCAGGTAGGAACTTATGGGGGGGGGGGATAAAAATAGCAGGCGGTGACGCGGGGAATTAGATTAAGGTGAAGGTGCCATCCTTTATCTCCTCTCTCTGGGGTGTCTGGTCCACTTCCACAGGTGCCGGAGCGTCTTTCCCGTTTTCCCGTCACTGTCCCGGCCTGCAGGACAATCCTCAAGTGCGAGATGATTTTTTATGATTTGACTTTTTTTTTTTTTTTTTTTTTTTTAACACCGCAGGCATGCTACCTTGCGCTTCCACGACGGTACAATATGGTGTCGATTGGCAGCCGTTGCCGTGCCAACACCTGTTGCCGTTTTCATTTAAAAAGCAGCTCATTCCTTTGAAAGAAGAACGATCGAGTTGTTTGCTTTGAGGGCTTTTCATGCCGACATGACGGCTCGCATTGTAGCTGTGAAACGCAGCTTGATAACCAATTGTTTATTGCGCCGCTTCTCAAATAGCGAGGCAGCGGGCGCTACGACGTACCGTATACCAACATGTAATAGTATCCATTTAAGCTCGTGACAGCAACTCATACAGTGGTTTGTACATATAAATACCTACAATGTTATTTCAAACGGCTGTCCATTGACAGATATGAATAAGAACAGAGATAATAGAGAACCATTATGATACATTTTTGCCATCCTAACCAACATTTCCCGATATTAAGCTAACCCATCCAAGCAAATGGTCCCCCCCCCGCACCGGGGGGTACAGACTTTTTCCACTGAGGGCCGTTTATGAAGAAAGTGCACTAAAACCAACACAATCATTAATCACTAAATTTGTCCGCATAGAAATTCCATTTTGAATGGAAGTTTCTGTAAATTGTTATTTACAGAAACTTCCTGTAAAACTTACTGTAAATTATTGCGTTATTTCGACTTTTTAGTCTCAGACTTTCGACATTTTTTAATCTCAGAATTTCGACTTTTTAATCTCAAAATTTCGACTTTTTATTGCGTTATTTAGACTTCTCAATCTCAGAATTTAGACTTCTCAGAATTTGGACTTTTAATCACGTTATTTTGACATTTAATTGCTTTATTTTGACATTTAATTGCTTTATTTCGACTGTTTTTATCTCAGAATTTCGACTTTTTTATCTCAGAATTTCGACTTTTTTATCTCAGAATTTCGACTTTTTTATCTCAGAATTTCGACTTTTTTATCTCAGAATTTCAGCTTTTTAATCTCAGAATTTCGACTTTTTAATCTCAGAATTTCGACTTTTTTTTATCTCAGAATTTCGACTTTTTTATCTCAGAATTTCGACTTTTTTATCTCAGAATTTCGACTTTTTAATCTCAGAATTTCAACTTTTTAATCTCAGAATGTCGACTTTTTTTATCTCAGAATGTCGACTTTTTTTTATCTCAGAATTTCAACTTTTTTTATCTCAGAATTTCAACTTTTTTTTTCTCAGAATTTCGACTTTTTTTTATCTCAGAATGTCGACTTTTTTTTATCTCAGAATGTCAACTTTTTATCTCAGAATGTCAACTTTTTATCTCAGAATGTCAACTTTTTAATCTCAGAATGTCAACTTTTTAATCTCAGAATGTCGACTTTTTTTTATCTCAGAATGTCGACTTTTTTTTATCTCAGAATTTTGACTTTTTATCTCAGAATTTCGACTTTTTTTATCTCAGAATTTTGACTTTTTATCTCAGAATTTCGACTTTTTAATCTCAGAATTTCGACTTTTTAATCTCGGAATTTCGACTTTTTAATCTCGGAATTTCGACTTACTATTTGGCTATTTTTTTCCCCAGTGGCAGTAACGGGCCTCCATAAAAACGTGCATTTTCCAGTTGCTTCCCACTAAAAGGTCAATGGTTTCTTTTTGCTTTTGGAAAGCACTCAGCTCCATCCATTGATAAATTGAAGCGACTTGTGAAATCAACAGCTTTTGAATGGAGGAATGTCGGTATTTGTGCATATTTGTGCATATTTGCGCATATTTGCGCACATCTTCACCGGACGTGGAACTTTAAAGCGGCTCCCGGATCGCGATCGTGACAAACCTGGACTTGTCGTGTCTGCCGAGTTCGTCTTCGCTGCAGCTGCCGCCAATGAAGTCGACATTCCCGGGCGAGAATTCTTCCGGTTCCTCGTCCTCGGCGGCCTGGATGGCCACCGTGATGGTAACCGTGCCCATCTCCTGCGAGTGCTGGTCCACGGTGATGACCTCATCCACGCCCCTCTCCGAGGACGAATCCGGGGAGCACGCCGCTCGGTGGCTCGGACTCGGGCCGGGGGTCTCCGCGGCCCGGCTCATGTTCCCGGTGTGGGTCGAGGCGCCTGCGCCGGCTCCGTAGCCTCCTAGGGCGGCGGCGGCAGCGGCAGTGGCAGTCGCGGCGGAAGCCGAGCTCGAGTCGAGGACGCGGGGAGGACGCGGCGTCGGCGCTCGACGGCCGCCCTCGCCGCCGCTATGGCTGAGGAGGACCCACGGGGCTCCCAAGACGCGCTCCACGGCTCGCCAGACGACCCCGATCCAGATCCGAGCCTCCGACGGAGGGCCGTGCGGAGCGGCGGGGCTCGTAGCAGCCGGCGAGACGCAGCCTGGAGCAGCAGAGGAGCCACCGCCTTGTACCGCCGCGGCTACTGCTGCTACTTCCTCATATGTAAGAGGCTTTGTGGGATTGGGCCGAGGCGGCGTCTCTTCACGCTCGCTGGCGGCCCACAAGCAGAGGCTGACACAAAGCCGGGAGGGGGGCAACAGGAAGGAGAGGCAGCGCAGGAAGGCGTTCACCAAAGCGTGCATGCTTTATTATTATTTTTTGGGGAATTTAACTCAATCGTGCACAATGTTTTTTTTTTAAGTTGTTGTGTTACGGCGTGAAGACACACCCTTCCCCCGCTAACATGTCTCTAAGTAGGGGAGCGGATTCACGTGTTCCACCCCTAATTGGGGAATTGCTCTGACAATGGACGAGCCCTGAGCCAAGGCTGCTAATTGGATAATAGGCTTGCAGCCTCTGGTGGCACGTAGAGGATGACGAGACTGGACCTTCAGGAAATAGGAAATGGCAAATAAATGCATCAGTACCACTGCAACGGGGGAAGGGGTACCAAAAGGGGTGGTGGTCTTACTTACAATTTATTGCAAAGCTATGGGTCTCCAAAGTGTGGCCCCCAGCATGATGCTACTCGCTCCAAATGTTGTTCTTTTAAACCCAAAAATATCAACCCCCCCCACCTGTGTTTGTAATTATTATGTATATATTATATTATATTATATTATATTATATTATATTATATTATATTATATTATATTATATTATATTATATTATATTATATTATATTATATTATATTATATTATATTATATTATATTATATTATATTATATTATATTATATTATATTATTCATTCATTCATTCATTTTCTACCGCTTATCCTCACAAGGGTCGGGGGTGCTGGAGCCTATCCCAGCTGTCTCGGGGCGAGAGGCAGGGTACACCCTGGACTGGTGGCCAGCCAATCACAGGGCACATATAGACAAACAACCATTCACACTCACATTCATACCTATTCATACCGATTATATTATATTATATTATATTATGTTATATTATATTATATTATGTTATATTATATTATGTACATATTGTTTTCTGCACATAAGGTTATAATAATAATTTTCTATAAAATACATTTTTGTGTCTTGAATGGATTAATTGTATTGAAAAAATGGCCTTGGTTTTCATTTTTCGGTTTTTGTCAAACATTTTGGAATAACTTTTCATTCATTCATTTTCTACCGCTTATCCTCACGAGGGTCACGGGGGGTGCTGGAGCCTATCCCAGCAGTCTCGGGGCGAGACAGGCGGGGTACACTTTGGACTGGTGGCCAGCCAATCACAGGGCACATGTAGACAAACAACCATTCACACTCACATTCATACCTACCTGCGCGCTAACCACTCAACCGCCGTGCAGCCCTACTTTGGCACATTTGTTACATAAAACAACGGCATGAACGGAGTGAGCCCTTTTCTCAATCATATACTGTCTCGGTGGGTGGAGGCGGGGCCGCTAGCATACACACACAGTGCAGAAAAGTAAAATTATTGTTATTCATTCATTTTCTACCGCTTATCCTCATGAGGGTCCCAGGGATGCCAGAGCCTATCCCAGCTGTCTTCGGGCGAGAGAGGCAGGGTACACCCTGGACTGGTGGCCAGCCAATCCCAGGGCACATATAGACAAACAACCATTCACACTCACATTCATACCTATGGACAATTTGGAGTGGCTAATTAACCTAGCATGTTTTTGGAATGTGGGAGGAAACCGGAGTACCCGGAGAAAACCCACGCATGCACGGGGAGAACATGCAAACTTGAACTCGGGTCTCCTAGCTGTGAGGTCTGCGCGCTAACCACTCGACCGCCGTGCAGCCCCTTGGAAGAACTGAAGTACCACCATCGTTTGTTTACTGACACGTGATTAAGTTTATAATGTTGGTTGAAATGTGGTATTTTACTCAAAGCAACATCGGAAAAATACCCAATGAGCAGGATATGGTTGTCGTGGCGACTAGGGAACGCCCATTCCCGTTCAATTCAGTGTAACATGATGGAAAAACGACTTTATATTGCCGTACTTGGACTAAGCTTTCTAATACTAATACTAATACTACACAGAACCTATGTTTGTTTCTTATTGACCTTGGCAGAGGTCCAGTCCGCCATTTCTACATGACGTAATCCCGTGTTTGACAAGCATTTTCCATAAAGCCGTTCAGTGGTCATAACATAAAATGGCTTGTGTGTAGTTGTCGGCGCTACGAATGCAGGCGGCTCTCCTACAGCCGCTTGAGCCAACACTCTGTGACAATCAGCCATAACAGTTTGGTTAGCCATCGCCATCCCTGCATGCAGCATCTGAACTCCCAACATTGGCACGCTCTTCTCACAGCTGGTGGGCAGACTGACTCATTCCCTGCACCACATGCCGTACACACACACACACACGCGCCCAATTCCACTTTGTGGACAATGCAACATGGGAAGCATGTGACTGACAGCTAACCGTGTTCTTCATGACATTTTCTCAAAGCAGCGGGATCATTTCTGCTGATTTTGATGCAAATTGAAAATACCGCTCAACACGGCGCAGATCAAAATTACTCTATTTCCTCGTGTACACGCTAACCACTCGACCACCGTGCAGCCAATTTCAAAAGCTGAGTTAAAATCATTCATATCTTAGCCGTCAAATTTCAGTGGAACTGTCCGTACATTTTCTATACTGCTTATCCCCACTAGGGTCGCCACCCCGGACTGGTGGCCAGCCAATCCCAGGGCACATATAGACAAACAACCATTCACACTCACATTCATACCTATGGACAATTTGGAGTGGCTAATTAACCTAGCATGTTTTTGGAATGTGTTAGGGTTCTGACAAAGAACACTAAACTCATCACACACCAACTTAACACTCATTCATTCATTCATTTTCTACCGCTTATTCTCACGAAGGTCGCGGGGGGTGCTGGAGTCTATCCCAGCTGTCTTTGGAGTGGCTAATTAACCTAGCATGTTTTTGGAATGTGTTCGGGTTCTGACAAAGAACACTAAACTCATCACACACCAACTTAACACTCATTCATTCATTCATTTTCTACCGCTTATTCTCACGAAGGTCGCGGGGGGTGCTGGAGTCTATCCCAGCTGTCTTTGGAGTGGCTAATTAACCTAGCATGTTTTTGGAATGTGTTAGGGTTCTGACAAAGAACACTAAACTCATCACACACCAACTTAACACTCATTCATTCATTCATTTTCTACCGCTTATTCTCACGAAGGTCGCGGGGGGTGCTGGAGTCTATCCCAGCTGTCTTTGGAGTGGCTAATTAACCTAGCATGTTTTTGGAATGTGTTAGGGTTCTGACAAAGAACACTAAACTCATCACACACCAACTTAACACTCATTCATTCATTCATTTTCTACCGCTTATTCTCACGAGGGTCGCGGGGGGTGCTGGAGTCTATCCCAGCTGTCTTTGGAGTGGCTAATTAACCTAGCATGTTTTTGGAATGTGTTCGGGTTCTGACAAAGAACACTAAACTCATCACACACCAACTTAACACTCATTCATTCATTTTCTACCGCTTATTCTCACGAAGGTCGCGGGGGGTGCTGGAGCCTATCCCAGCTGTCTTTGGGCGAGAGGCGGGGTACACCCTGGACTGGTGGCCAGCCAATCCCAGGGCACATATAGACAAACAACCATTCACACTCATATTCATACCTATGGATAATTTGGACTAGCCAATTAACCTAGCATGTTTTTTGTGGCAAAACCCACACTGAGATGGTGGAATCAAACTTGGGTCTCCTAGCTATGAGGCCTACGCACTAACCACTGGTTCACCGTGCAGCCCCTTTACTGTCCAACGAAAAAAACACCCTGGACTGGTGGCCAGCCAATCCCAGGGCACATATAGACAAACAACCATTCACACTCACATTCATACCTATGGACAATTTGGAGTGTCTAATTAACCTAGCATGTTTTTGGCATGTGCGGCCAACATGCTAACCACTTGTCCACCGTGGTCTCACTCTCTCATAATATTGCGTAAAAAAAATCATAAATGATTACAGTTTTTGCGGTACATGGCCTATTATTACTTCATAAATATTGAAAGACAAGTTATACAGTTATCCGCAATATACATGGCGGACGAGTTGTTAGCATGCAGGCCTCACAGCTCGGAGACCCGAGTTCAATTCCACTCTCGGCCATCTCTGTGTGGAGTTTGCATGTTCTCCCCGTGGGTTTTCTCCGGGTACTCCGGTTTCCTCCCACATTCCAAAAACATGCTAGGTTAATTAGCCACTCCAAATTGTCCATAGGTATGAATGTGAGTGTGAATGGTTGTTTGTCTATATGTGCCCTGGGATTGGCTGGCCACCAGTCCAGGGTGGACCCCGCCTCTCTGCCGAAGACAGCGACCCTCGTGAGGATAAGCGGTAGAAAATGAATGAATGTTTTGTTTTTCAGTCTCATTCATACTGAAGATTTGAACGTTAATCGTTTTTCAAACGGCGTCTTTCTCGGATTCCTACAAATGGCCCACACAGACGCAAATAAAAAAGTGAGCCATAAACGAAGCGTAAGTGCTACAAACAAGAGGTGCATCTGGAAACCCGAGGTGGTATTGTGCCAATATGGCTGCTTCCTCGTCACACACACATTTGACAGCCAGCGACCGTGCCAGCTCCCTGAATGGATTGTGACAGGCACTGTGTGGGAAGCCCTTTTGATAAATAAGGACCGCCTCTTCAGAGGAGCTAAATTGCTCTTCGCAGGCCATTTTGTCACATTTGATTCCTTTTAATGACGTATAATTACACGCGGAAAGTATAGTCACAGCGCTGCACTTTTCCCACATTTTGTTATGCAACCGCCTTATTTCTAAATGGAATAAATTATTATTATTTTCCCTTTAAAATTATTCACACAACACCCTTGATGACAACTGTATTAAAAAAAAAATTAAAACAATTCACAACTTTTGTCGTGAAGCTTTCAATTGAGCAAAAATGTGCACCCATTTTTTGCGTACCCACCCGGTTGTCCGTTTTCATTCATGTGTCATTCCATGTGGAATTCCCAAACAGAGCATCCCAACAGTTGCCGACTTAAAAATTTAGTACGACAGCAAAATAACCCACCACGGGGTCAATGAAGCCGCGAGTGGCCACGCTGTGATGAAAAAGGTTATAAACACGACTGAATTCAAGAAGGAACATATTGCAAAGTAGGAACGTACCACCCCCCCCCCTCCCCCTCATTGCTGTTAAATGTTGATTATGGATTTAATCTGGTAATGGTAATGGTTTTATTTCATTTGAACATGCATCAGATTCCAATTGAGTGCATCACATAATCAATTCCCAGTTCCACATGTCCAAAAGGAGTAGGAAGAAGCAAAGCTAATTAAATCAGTAACTTATATTTGTTCACTTCCTGCTTTCCTAATATAATTTAAGGATTTTTTTTTTTATTTTTTGTGACCATTCAATGACATAATGACATAATTTGTCCATTAGTTAGATGTAAATCTGTCATTATTGTCTCTAAAATGTGTTCTTTGTGCGTGTGCATCATTATTTATAACCCACACTGACTTGACCGGTGGGTTGCATGTCAAAGTGGATCCTATAATCCTGGATTGTCTTCCTGGAAAGGCTGAGATGTCAAAGGTCAAGTGTGGCACCACAGCGCAACATGTCTGTTGACCGTATTGCGTATGTATGTGTGTGTGTGTGTACATGTGATTATTTGTGTTGCATTTGCCCTCTGTGCTCTGAGAAGGACGTTGGGAGGGAAGTAAAAGCGTTTCTTGAGCCAGATTAACATCAGAGGATGCGGTAAGTAGCCTCAAGAAATGATACCAACTGGGGTTTTATGCTGTATATTTTTAAAACGATACAAAAAAATAATAAAATAAAACAATACATTGCATCACAGTAGCGGTCGGTCGATTTAATGAAAAGCAGACTTTTGAGCAAGCTAAGTCATTCTAGTGTCGGTTCCCCTACGGAGGGTCTTTTTGGGAAGGCCGGAAGTAAGCGTTACTAAGCAACGCCGCGGTTGTTCGGGCAACGGATCCCGTATCCGCCCCTCGCTTTTTTCCGTGGAAGTTTTAAAGCGCCGAAAGACACGCAGATAACTAATAATGATTTATTTTACGATGAGTCAGAGGTTGTGGAGTTTGCTGTAGTTGTTGCCGGCCAGAGGAGCCGAATGCCGGTGCCAGCGTCAATGGAGTCGGAGCGAACCCGGAAACAAAACAGAACAAACAATGCGAACTTTCTGTTTCTCACGCCCACGGTTAGTTCCACTTTCGGTCATTAAACTCGTCATTTTGACGTTTTGCTTCGCTTAAGAGAAGCTTTTTTTTTTTAAAGAATATAAAAGTTATCGTGAATCCAAAGTTTCAGACTAGCTAGCACGCATGCGCCAATACGTTCACGTTGAATTATCATTTCGACGTCAGGATGTCGCCATTGTTGGCTAGCATTTTGCTAGCATCGGTATCGGATCGATGTTGGCTTTATACTCACAAATATGTGATATTTATTTACTTGGTATTGGAGTGATACATTTTTTTCTTGCCCGTATCTACTAAATAATGAGGAATATGAAATGTAGTCAATAAAAAAGTCATATTGATAATGAATATAATGTCATAACACAAACAGCCATTGTAGGAAAATAACTATGATTATATTAATGGAGGGATAAATGATTATATACTGTATTGTGGCTGTTTTCATTTATATAACTATATGACCTAAATGATTTATCGACATGATTTATCTTGCTATTTTTTTTTATGGTAATGGTTTTATTTCATTTGAACATGCATCAGATTCCAATTGAGTGCATCCCATAATCAGTTCCCAATTACACATGTCCAAAAGGAGTAGGAAGAATCAAAGCTTATTAAATCCTACCCCTCCATCTGGTACTTTTACAATCACTAACTGTTACATTTGTTCACTTCCTGCTTTCCTAATATAATTAAAGTTATTTTTTAATGTATTATTTTTAATCTTGCTAATGTTTATTGCGTATCATATTGCATTGTTTGACCAGTTTATAAGATGATCACCCTAAGATAAACAGGATCATTGTGAACAAAAACTCACAACTCTACTCCCAAAGGTCAACAGCTGCAAATTGCGCCTGAAGACGGTCAAATCGCTCCCAAATGGAGGCCATCGGCCGGTGAGTGACCTAGAAAGCAGACACTGACGTACAGATGTCGTGTTATTGTTCATTTTCAGTTGGCTGATAAAAATATTCTATTATGTTGCAGGCGTCCTCTCCGGATTTTCTAAAGGACCCCTGTTTGACCGTCACAGCCATAAGTCCTCCTCACCCAGGTACAGGAAGTGTTGTCGGTCCCCTGAACAAGACTACATGCAGATAAATGAGAGGATCTGGCACGGACGGGGGCCACGTTGATACCGTTTGTGCATTAAAGATGCTCAAATAAATCCGCAAATTAGCTTTGTGTTATGGCCGACAATGAAAACGGCTCCAAACTATCTTAGTATGGTAAACAGGAGTTCAGAAACACACTGCCGACTCAAAACACGACAATTAATACCTCATGGCGGCGTCTGTTAACCAACGCATAGATAAACACCTTGCCTGTCGCTCTCTGCCGTTGAGTAAATAAACACCAGGTGCCGCTAAATGAGGAACTAGAGTGAGATTTTGATTCGCAGGGGGTGACGTCCGACACAAACACAGCAGGCCCGCTCACAGCGCGGGGGCCAGGTACTACCATCACGCCTCAGTCCCCCACAAGACTGCAGGTAGATACCATTTGAGCAAATGATGGCACCAATGTACCTGAGTACTTGTATCTGAGTTCCTGTCCATGACAGGAGTCTCCGGAGCGCATCATTTCAACGCCACCTCTGGCTTCCCCCTCATTCACTTCCACTGGGATGGCGCCCTATCCAGTCTTCAACGCATTGACCTGGACAGGTAATGTCACATGTCACCACTGGGGGGCAGCAGAGCGCTGTTGAACAGCTACTGTAAGGTAAATACTTTGGAGTGCAATTTTCATCAAGGCTTCCATCATCAATCCAGGCGGTGTCTGCAAGAGTGCCCTCAACTCGGCATCATGGAAGACCTGCAGGTTCTGAACCTGCAGCACAACCTGATCGCAAACATCAGCCGTCTGTCGCTGCTGCAGCAGCTTGTGGTCCTCAACTTGTACGACAACCACATCTCTGACATGAGCGGCATCGAGGAGCTCGCCTGCCTCAGGATCCTCAATCTGGGGAATAACAGGTTTGTTGGTATATAATAAAAATTAATGTTTATTTTTATTACAATTAAAAAAAATAAAAATGTTTAATTTTTAATTTTAAGAAAATGAATGAATCATGAATAATATAATAATAATTTTATAATAATTTAAAATAAAAATGAAATTTAAAGAAATTTAAAAAATTATTTAAAAAAAAAATTAAAAAAAAATTAAAAAATTATTAAAATTAAAATTAAAAAATAATAATGTTAAGGAAATGAATGAATGAATAATAATAATGATAATTTTATAATAATTTAAAATTAAAAAAAAATAATAATAATAGGGCTGCACGGCGGTCGAGTGGTTAGCGCGCAGACCTCCAGGGTGTACCCCAACTCTCGCCCAAAGACAGCTGGGATAGGCTCCAGCACACCCCACGACCCTTGTGAGGATAAGCAGCAGAAAATGAATGAATGAATAATAATAATAATAATTAAACACATGCAATAAGACACTGTGTCATGCGATTGTTGATTGTGAGATGTGTATTTTTTATTTTCATAATTTTCTACATGAAACAGCCAAATGCAATTATTCATCTTCAATAGTGTGTGTCCATTGGCGTCTTCTTTTGCAGGATCCATCAAATATCCTCCCTGGACAACCTACACAGACTCAACATCCTGGATTTGCACCACAATCAGGTAGAATTTGCTATTTTTCCTCTTTTGCGTGTAGTTTTAGTCACTCATGTCTGCTCATGCGGGCGAGCGGCATGAGCGGAGTGACTCCCTTATTTCCTCCACGCTGACTTGAATCATGACCCTCCCCGCCCCTCCCGCCATAAGACGCAGCACTCTAAATTCCAGGGTCAACGTGAGCTGACAGCAGAATTTTTTCCGAGGCATGAAGAGTCATGTTCTCAGCTCTGAAGTCTCGGATCTTGGTATTGGGATTCGTTTAACTCAACGTGTGCAAATAGAGAGTCTGTGCTTGCGATGCAGCATCGAGCAGCGGACTTTAAAGTCTTTTATGAACTTCCTTTGCCATCCATTATAAATGTTCTCTATGGGATTTAAATCAGAGGTGGTCCCATTATTATTATTATCCCATTATTCTCCCCGAAGAAGTCCTTGGTCAAGCCAGCACTGTGAACTGCAGCGTTGTCCTGTTGGAGAACCCAGCTGGTACCACACAGACCAGGACTCTCAGTCATGAGGGATGCCCACCGCAACACCCGCATGTAACCGTCCGCCGTTTGACAACCCTGCACCACCATGCCAGTAACGCTGGAAGGTTTTCCACCTTTCAATGTCCCATGTTTGATGCTCCCTGACGAAGTCTAACGGCCACTTTTGTGACGTTGATGGAGACCACATCTTTGAATTACCGTATTTTACGGAATATAAGTTGCACTTTTTTCCATAGGTTGGCTGTTCCTGCGACTTATAAATGAAAAACGTGTTTATGTTCCATAAACCCTTGACACCTTTTGTGTTCATGTTTATTTTTAGTGTAGCTGAATAAGCATTGTGTTAGCATATCTTACACCTATTCAGCCTGTTCTCTATTCTTTTATTGGTAGAACTTGCCTTCCAAGAGGACCTAATGTCTGTTTTAGTCAAGTAGTTAAAATAAATTACCCGCAAAAAATGCCACTTATACTCCAGTGCGACTTATGTATGTTTTTTTTCTACCTAATTATGCATTTTTGGCCTTTTGCAACTTATACCCCAGTGCAACTTATGTATGTTTTTTTCTTCCTAATTATGCATGTTTGGCCTTGTGCGACTTATACTCCAGTGCGACGTATGTATGTTTTTCTCTACTACCTAATTATGCATTTTTGGCCTTGTGCGACTTATACTCCAGTGCGACTTATGTATGTTTTTTTCTACTACCTAATTATGCATGTTTGGCCTTGTGCGACTTATACTCCAGTGCGACTTATGTATGTTTTTTTCCACCTAATCATGCATTTTTGGCCTTGTGCGACTTATACTCTAGTGCGACTTATGTATGTTTTTTTCTACCTAATTATGCATGTTTGGCCTTGTGCGACTTATACTCCAGTGCGACTTATGTATGTTTTTTTCTACTACCTAATTATGCATGTTTGGCCTTGTGCGACTTATACTCCAGTGCGACTTATGTATGTTTTTTTCTACCTAATTATGCATGTTTGGCCTTGTGCGACTTATACTCCAGTGCGACTTATGTATGTTTTTTTCTACCTAATTATGCATTTTTGGCCTTGTGCGACTTATACTCCGGAGTGTCTTATATTCCAGAAAATACGGTAGTTTTTAGTTTTTGAAAGCCGCAAATGGCATCTGATGGTTATTGGTCTGTAGTTGGCACCAGTAAGCCTTGCTTGCTTATGTCGTTCGACGATCCGACCACATTCAAGAAGAGAAAGCTTCTTATCTTCAGCCAGCAGGAGGGCATGACCGTGTCAGTGCCTGACAGAAAATGAGAATTTTGTGCAGATTTTGGTTTTTCATAGATTTTAAACCTTTGATCAGGTGAAATTTTTGGTTTATTATTTTTATTTCTTTAATTACAAGTTCCAAATGTTTTTTTTTACTCACTGTAGTTTTAATAGTGGATGACTTGTTGTGGTTCCCAGTAAGGTCGGTTAAAAGCCGCCATCATCATGTTCATGTTGTGTCTCAGGTCGCCGCCCACGTCCACTTTCTCAGTGATCTGAGCCTGATTCCTTCAACAGGCTTGGAGCTCTGCTGTGGGAAAGGGCTTCTCCTGCAGATTATAACGTCCCATTCATTTCAGCCCCAATCTTTTTGGGGGCATGCCACCTCCACAAAGTAGCACGTGGCTCACACACGCGTGTGCAAAAAAAAAAAGGACCAGTGAGAAATCAAACGATGAAAAAGATGAACCGTAAAGAGGCCTGCCTCGCTTGAGCTTAACGGCGTTTTGCCAAACACGCCGCCCACGCCGCTCCTCAGAGATGTGACCCCCGAGCCCCCTCGTTTTGTGGCGCCGCTTTACACAAGCCCAGAATCCAAATAAATGAATCATTTCTGCTGTCCTTTGCTCAAAATGGTTCAAAACATTTACCGCATATGGTTGGAAGCTACTGTATTTGCTGTACGCTAATGTTTCAGCTTTAGGAATGATTTGGAGTGCATGAGAAAGCGGGAAGGAAAATCTCTTTTTGACTTTTTGATTTATTAGCAAGTATACTAAACAACCAATGTCATAGCAGTTAGCTGCAAAATGCAACAATGAGGTCATTGAACACAGCAATACAATCTTTTAAAGTGCATATAGAGGTAGATAAGGCTCATGGATTTTGACCACTAATGAGGCCCCGGAGGTTATTTGCTTGTGTGCATGAACCTGGTGACTACAGGAACCTGAACTGGAGGTCCCGACCATCCCAAGATGGCGCAGATGTAAGCTCCGCCTCAGCGACCCGAGCTTTAAATGCGACCTGACACGTTTCAACGAGCTAGCTAAGCTGCAATGCCTTTTTTTTCACACTTGGAGTGGCACTTTGTGCTTTTGTGAACTTTGGCCCCGATGGCGGTCTGCGCCGCACTGAGTGACACCGTGTATTGTCATCGGAGCCTTGTTGGAACAACAAATCCAACGGTGGTCCAAGGCTGCTAGCACGGTGTTGTACAGTGGGGCTAATGGAGGGTAATGATCTTTCAACATGACAGCCCCACTCAGGCACTGCGCAATGGACCGCGTTGGGATTGTAAATGCATCACGTCCAATGGAAAGCGTTGGCATCGCGGTTTCTTTGTATTACACAAGAAACCGTGAAGGCTCTTCCTTTCTAAAGTGGCGTTCTACCTTCAAGGCATTCGTAGCGCTTTGAAAATGTGGCCTCATTCGCACAATGATGAATGACGGCATCGCAACCTTCATCTCTGTCCCACTGCAGATCTGCAGGATGGAGAACCTGAACCACCTGAAGGAGCTGCAGGTGTTGAACTTGGCGGGAAACAACATCGCCAAAGTGGAGAACCTCCAAGGCATGGACTGTTTAACCGAACTCAACCTACGACACAACCGCATCTCGGACGTGGTGAGGATTCCAAAAAACTGTTAGAAACCTCGGCTTCATTCATCGTCATGAACGTTCCTTCGGGCCAGGTCCGTTCCTCTGAAATATCGCTTAGTACGTGAAATCAAATCTGTCCCGTTGCTGCTCCTCGGTGAGACGCAGCCTTCCCCGGGCTCAGCGCTGGAAATCGGATATTCCAAACATAGAAACACTTTTTAATCCGCTAAACAGGACCAGTACACGTCAGAACTGGCCCCTTCGTTCGTATGCAAATCCCCGGAGACAAGTATGGAACCTTCGCCCATCACTCACCCGCACGTTCTCCTCAAGAACCACTTCCTGTGGTAATTATCGGATGTGATGTTTGGCTTGATTAACAGTAGTGGAAAAACCGTGTCATCTCTGGCAGATTGTCCTGGTCTCTGTCATTAGCGCTACACGCTACACGCTACACGCTGCCAAGCTGCCGCTGCACTAGTAAACAACAATCTTCCAGGTGTTCAGGTTTTCCCCTCTCGCTTAAAAAATACCGTGCGGCCTACAAATACAGTCGGAACCAAGCATTTCTGTGACACTGACGGGTGCCTCCGAAATTGTACGAAAACCTGCTGTCCGAGTGAGCTTGTATTGGATGAACTCCAATTCATATGCCATTTTTTTATTATTATTATTATTTTATAACAGTTGGCTCACATTTACACTTAAGGAAGGTAAAACAGGATAATGGATGTTATAATGCTGACAGTTTTACTTGTCAATTAATTGTTTGAAATATTTCCATTATTTCCAAAAAATAGCAAATATGCTAACTGCCGGGATTTTAACCAGCGCTGAGTCACAAAACATTGGCATCTCTGGCTGTAGGCAACTTCCTGGCGTAGTTTTTTTTAAAAAAACCCACTCAGCAAAATGGCAAAAGCTGCTGGTGTGAAACTCATGTTGTTTATATTGAACTTATCACTTAAAAATAGAAACAACTGCAAAATAGAAAAAAATTGCAGCAATTTTACAACAACAGTAATAGGAGAAAAATGTAATCAAACAAGAAATAGTTGGAATAAAAATGTGTATTTTATTTATTTTATTCAATAATACTATGAAGAAAAATGTCAATTAGCATAAAGTTTAGTAGCATTAGTATTAAAGAATTATTTTTAAATGTACCACAAATAAAGTTGTCATTTTTGGAAAAATTAGGTTGGGGGGAAAAAATCATAAGGTTGAAATAGCTGAAAATTAAATGAAAAACAAAATGGGAATAAAGCCAAAATATCAAGGGAAAAAATGCATTCAAAGTAGAAAAAAGTCGCAATTCCATGATCATTAATTTGTAAGATAAGCGCAAAAATAATGTCATTTTAGTAACATCAAGTTGAAATATTAAAGAAAATTTTTTTTTTTGTTGAGTTGGAATATTAGGAGAAACAAAACACGATAAAGTTGTAATTTTTGGAAAAATTGGTTGAGGAAAAAGTTATAATACTGCGGAAATGAAGTCAAAATATTATTAATAATTATTTAATTAATTATTAATAATAAAATAATATTATTATATTATGTTATTATTTAAGAAGAAAGTTAAAATATATATAAAATTTTACAAAAAAAAAGTAAAAGCAAAACCAGTAGGAAAAGAGCAAAAAACAATGTTGATACTCGTGAAAATGGCCCTCGCATCTTTTCATTTTTCACTTTGTGGCCCCTTGTTGGAAAAAGTTTGGACACCCCCGCCGTCAACGGTTGCTGTTTGTCCTTGTCGCCAGGTGTGTCGTTGTGTTCTAGCACCCCCATGACCCCCATGACCCCCATGACCCCCATGACGGTATGTGTGTGCGTGTTTGGGATGAGCGCCAGTCGTGACAGTGCAACACAAAAACAGAAGAATCCTCACCCGGACGTGGGCAGGGTGGCTTTAAGGATTACTTTTTCCGTTGGAGTTTGTCTTCACGCTAGGCTACCAGGCCAGGCTTCATTACTCTTGAAAAATGTTCAACGGTGCATGCTAGCTTTGTTGATCACTCATCTTGACGAGGTTGCGTGTGGTCCTGAGTCACCCTACAGTATGTACGCTACTGTATGAATGAGATGGATACGAGTGTGATTTTGGCGATGCGATGCCGGCCCCTGAGGTCCAACCCCCTCAGGCACGTCTCTCCTGTTTGCACGCCAGTGAGGAGGTCGGGCCGCTGCACGCCGTCTGAGGCTAAATATAGCCGCGTTGTTTCAGACAGAATGATGTCACCGCTTAGCTGATACAACGCCTAACGACGGCATCGCTCGCTCTCGCTCTCAAATAAGCTGATTGATCGCAACCGATACACGAGAGGAATGTTTGTGCTCACCTTCATCTTACTGACAGCTTCCATGTTTGTTTTTCACACTCACGCAGAAAAAAAAACGCGCTGGGATAAAAAGCCAGGTTTCTTTGTTGAGTTTTATGAGACGGCTACTTCGTGGAGTGACTGAAGACGCTTTCATCGAAAGATACATTCCATACTGCAGACCCACATCCCCCCTGAAGACCCAAGAGTTTTGGACACTTGTATGTCAGGGAAAGGCATTTTAGGTCCCTCACAGGCATGCTTGGATGAGTTTGGTGTGGAAACACTTGACCTCAAATCCGTCAAACACTTTTAGGCGTCTCTCAGAGGGGACATCAATGACCTCTGGCTTCATAAATCCTTGCAAAAAATAGCCCACAGACACACTACGACATCTTTATAGAAACATATTTTCCTCCATTTTCACTTCCTCTTGCAGCCAACAGCCAAGTGGCTCAATACTTTTTTCCACATAGTCGCTCTGTCATACGTTCTAGTTGCGGTATTTATATGTTTATAGCGGTTAATTGGTTCCAGATCCTGCCGAGATAAATTGATTGCCAGATTCAATGTTAATAAATGGAATCTTATTGAAGTTAAAGCATAGAAAAATTGTTTATGATTTTCTAAATAGAGTTTTTTTTAATGAAATAGCAACCCTATAGTCACCTTTACACTCCTATTAGTCATTTTAACACCACATTGCAACTCTTATGCTACAGGGGCCTTAGATGGTCGCTCGCTAGCAAGCTAACCATTCATTCATTCATTAATTTTCTACCGCTTATCCTCACAAGGGTGGCGGGGGTGCTGGAGCCTATCCCAGCTGTCTTGGAGCGAGAGGCGGGGTATACACCCTGGAATGGTGGCCAGCCAATCACAGGGCACATATAGACAAACAACCATTCATACCTATGGGCAATTTGGAGTGGCTAATTAACCTAGCATGTTTTTGGAATGTGGGAGGAAACCGGAGTACCCGGAGAAAACCCACGCATGCACGGGGAGAACATGCAAACTCCACACAGAGATGGCCGAGTGTGAGGCAAGCTAACCAATGATCCTCAAATTAATTTCTTACCACTTCCACACAGAATAGGAGATGTCGGACATGTCATGGCTGATTTAATGCAGTGTTAAGGTAATATAACGTAAAGTAATGTCCCAATGGTTTCTGTCATTACTGCCACCCGGTGAGCTGAATGCGACACATCATTTGTATTTCGATATTTTTGACTAATTATAGACCATAGTCTACCACAAAACAGCGATCATTAATTATTACATTTTTGAAAGAAACATGATAATTAATCATGATTAATCACATTTTGCCACTATGTGTGAAATCAAGCTAAAAGATACCAAGATACGTACGTACAATATCGGATAACATGACTGTAAAGGTGACTGTAGGGGTGTTATTTCATGTCTACGGGGCTCTAATAATGTAAAAATGGTATTTTTCAAACTGTTTTGTTTTCAGTGTGACCCTAATCATTGTGCGTAATGTGCAAAATAGTTCATTTTCAAAACATAAAAAAGCAGTCAAATATGAGATATGGGCCACAAATGGCCCCCGAGTGGGGCGTTGGACACTCCTGTCATCTCAATGTGTGGTCCTGCGAGGGGCGTGGTGCTGATGCTGCTCATTCAGCATCATCTCCTCCCTGCAGCATGTGCTACACTCGCCATCCCGACACCTCCACGCCATGTCTAATGATCTGCCCCCCCCCCGGAAAAAATACAAATACACCATTGATTAATTCTGACGTTGAGCCGCCTCGACAAAGACACCACCCTTCCACCGCCGTCAGCCATTGTTCTTGCAGCGCGTGTTTGGAGGTGGCCTGCTGCAGTATGAGGTTCTCTGCATCAGCCACCCCCCTCCCCACCCCCGCCCCTCCACATCTCTCACACACACTGCCTCTCTTCCGCCCCCTCCCCTCCCTGTGCAGACGAGGCAGCATGCTGGGCTTTTTTTGTGCATGCGCAGGGCGGACGGAGGAAGCTGCAAGGTGACTGAGGCGATGGAGAGGCAGCGAGGGCTCTGACGGGGAGGGGGTCGGGGGGGGCGGGAAAACAAAGTGACGATGCTCTTCCCCGCATCCGTCCATTTCTCATCTCTCATCCGTCTCCCCCTCTTCCCTCCCAGACCGAGGTAGACCGACTGCCTCGCTTGCAGCGCCTCTTTCTCAGCTGCAATAACATCACCAGGTAAGAGCTTTCTACCACCTAACCCCCCCCTCCCCCTCCTTTGTAGGGACTGTGCCACATCCCTTCTCTTTCCTCCTGGTCCTGGCATCCTGCAGGGACTCAGATGGAAAATAACCCGGAGGTATGACAAGCCTGAAGAAGTTGCAGAGAAATGTATAGGTTGAGTGAGTTCACGTTGGGATCAACGTGGCTTTTGTGTAGTCGTCTTCCAACACGCCCTCCCCAGCAGCGTCGGTCTTGATGTGTGAGCCAAGCATAAACAATCAAGACGTCCTGACGCTAACTTGTTAGAGCAGCCGAGCTAGCCTTGCTAGCCTGAGGGGTGGAAGGAAGGAGGGACGGAGGGAAGGAGGCAAGGCGGGAAGGCGGCCTCCTTCTGAACAGTTTTCATGCTGCAAAGTTCTATTCTATGCAGCACGCAGGTGTTGAAATGTATCGTACTCTGTTGCCGGGTAGAAAGACAAGATGACCCCCCCCCCCCCACACACACACATGTCAACCCCACATTGAAGTTGCAGTGCAGACACAAAGAGTCAATTCAGAGGATGGAGTTTGACTTGCAAAAAAAAAAACGCCCCACTCTTGCTGATTTTTCTGATTGCATCCACAGGCTAACCCCCCCCCCCCCTCCCAAGGGAGTGTGACAATCATGCAAATTGAAGTGTCATCAATCACTGCGGGGGGCTTTTCAATCACGCATGGAACACCCCACTCGTTATTACACATAAAGGGTGGCATACTGTATTTATGCATCATTAACTGCAACTCTAGTCACTGTTCCTTAAAGGCGGCGTGTCTCAGTGGTTTTAAACTACGTCAAGTGTCAGATGTCCATAATCGTGTACTACAAATATGTTGTCCAAAATCAAGCCTCGATGTTGGAAATTGGGTAGTTTTATTGTGTTTTTTTTTTTTTAATTATTGGAGACAGAGCATGTGTCTGCAGCTTTAATTCTAATGAGCGGTCTTTGTCTGCAACAGGGTGCGTCCCCAAGAAGTGCTGTTGTGCACTTTATACACAAAAAAAAATATATACGGTCGTCCCCCGCTACGTCGAGGTTCAAACACCGCTCCCTCGCTCTATCACGGTTTTTTAAAAAAATGTATAAGTTGGTTTATTATTCATTTTTCATTCATTTTCTACCGTTTATCCTCACGAGGGGGGTGGCTGGTGCTGGAGCCTATCCCAGCTGTCTGGGTACAACCTGTACTGGTGGCCAGCCAATCACAGGGCACATATAGACAAACAACCATTCACACTCACATTCATACCTATGGACAATTTCATTCATTGATTCATTTTCTACCGCTTTTCCTCACGAGGGTCACGGGGGGTGCTGGAGCCTATCCCCAGCTGTCTTCGGGCGAGAGGCGGGGTCCACCCTGGACTGGTTGCCAGCCAATCACAGGGCACATATAGACAAACAACCATTCACACTCACATTCATACCTATGGACAATTTGGAGTGGCTAATTAACCTAGCATGTTTTTGGAATGTGGGAGGAAACCGGAGTACCCGGAGTAAGCATGCAAACTCCACACAGAGATGGCCGAGTGTGGAATTTAACTCGGGTCTCGTAGCTGTGAGGCCTGCTCGCCAACCACTCCTCCACCGTGCAGCCCACTTTGGCCTATTTTTCGTCCAAAATATTGAAAGGCAAGTTCAAGTTATTCTGGTCATTGGGAATCAGCAATATTACATGACCTTTAAGGGGGACCTATTATGCTTTTCCACAGTGGAGGGGGCGTGTCTGGAGGCGGGCCATGGGTGGAAAACATTACAACTGTTTCAATGTTTTGCGGGAACCACTAAATCCAAATGAATACAGCTGAATAGGTGCAGATTCTGGAAGATCTATAAAGCTTTGTGTGCTGTTATTGCGTGTAGCTGCTCTATAGGAGTCCACTCAATGCAAAGGGCCAAAAAATGAGCCATAATAGGTCCCCCTTTTAACGCTGCATGGAGTCAGCCATGGCACTTCCAACATGATGGGAGTAGAAAAAAAAGCTCTCCTCCCATTCAGTGTGGAAATGGTACATTTTTGGCTTCTTACTTCAAACACTTTTTGACATTTAAAACAAATACATCGGAGGTGAAATAGTTAGCTAGGTAGCTTGCTATACCTGTATGCTATGATTGATCCTGTCGTCTCTGCATTAGTGTTGCGCAATGTGGTGTAATTCAAGAATAATTGGAGTGTAATGGTGACCATAGGGGTGTTATTTCATGCCTAGAGGGCTCTAATAATGGTAAAAAAAATAGATTTAGGAAGTCCTAAACATATTTTTTTTGCTCTAACTACAAAATATTCAATTAATTAATCTCTTTCATTAAAAAAAAAAAAACACCAGCCAGATGAAGTAGGCTGCAGCGATTACTGCATATTACTATAAATAAGAGCACCATGAAAAAGAAACGTTTACTTAGGTGTTCTACTTTGATGATTAAGATGATTAGACTCTTATCAGACCATGGTTGCATGCAATAAACGTCCCCGGGGATCAGACCGAGTTCACAAAGATAGGTTGATAGTTGCAGGCTAATGATGCTAATCATGCTAGGGTTCCGTTCAGCATTGGCGCGCCTTTTGCTAAAGTGTTATCTGCCGATGTGCCTCTTGACTCCTTTATCGCAACAAAAGCCCCTCCCCACCAACCAACCCTTGATGTGATTTCCCAATGTTGTTGTGTCTAGTCTCCATCAGCTCGGCTGCACCGGAGAGTCACGCTCCCTTTCTGAGCTCACCCTGGATGGGAACCCTGTAGCCCTGGAGACATGGTACAAGCAGGCCGTCCTGCGCTGTGTGCTTCACCTCAGACAGCTGGACATGAAGCGCATCACCGTAAGCATCACTCACTTTGTCGAAAGAGGCCTTTGATTGCAACCCTGGCAGGCATTCATACGGGCACCTGCTGCCTGTTTGGAGGGCCGGAGATGCTGGGATTTTCTCTGCACGCGTCGTCTAAAACGTCCCACACGTCAGACGCTCCGTTTATGTGTTTGAAGCCGTCGCAGATGGAATACATTTGTCCCATCAAAGACTTTGTGTAGTTGCGGATTAGGGTTGCTAATTTCACGGATATTTCAAACTCGCGTCCAGCTTTCATCTCGTATCAATGGACTCGTGCAAGATTCATGTCAACATAAATCAGTGAACATTCTCAAGTTGTCACCTTTTTCAGCGTCCAGGTCTCAGCTTGCCTTTCGAGGAATCTGGAAGTCCTATCCGCATTCCCCTCAAAAGACACGGCTGATGCATTACATCTACTTTTACGTTTACTTGTTTTTTTTTTTAAAGGTCCATGCACCCGCAGGTTATTGAACGGTTTCCATGACCCACACGGTCCATTAAGACCATTTAAACCCATTTCAAGTGGTCTGCAGGAACCTGTGGTCCAGTTAGCTGTCATCTGCAGTGCGATTGGATGAGCAGGAGTTAGCATCCGTGCCTGACACGTTGACGTTTTATAGCTAAATGTAAACGCTTCAGCTGAATGGTGGGCAGCTTTCCGAGTCATTATTATTATTATTTTTTTTTTATTATAGTTTGTGTTGATTCATTTTCGGCTGTATATACAAGCTGCACACTGGCCACTCGTAAAGTACAGTATGTCCACGTTGACTTTTATTTTTATTTTTTTTATTTTATTTTTTTTACAATATTTTATAATATTGCCCTTGTCAAGATATACAGTCATTAAGATGCTCCCCAAAATGTGAGATACTCAGCAATATCCTGTGTGACTGGGATGATTGAACGGCGGCTCTTGAATCCTTCCAAAACAAAGACGATATTGTTAGTGAAAAAATTGCGTCCTCTGGAATCAATAAGATATTGATCCATGTCACCAAACAGCCCACCATTTTGTTTCTATTTGTCTATTTTGAGGCCAGATAACGGCTCCGTATCTTAATAGCTTTTCACTGGCAGGCGTCCATGTCGTCAAATCGGGCCCCAAGTGTCGAATCGGGCTGTCGCCGACTGTCACGGCTTGTCATTGCTCTACGCCAGCACACACACACACACACATACACACATTGGGGCTGGCAGCGTTGCATTCTGGGAGTATTGGCTATCCCAAACAGCTGTCCGGCTGGCTTGATCCGAGACAGATAATAATAATCCTGTCATGCCGCCGCCTGCTGTGGGAGAGCATCTCTCCTCTCCCACAGCAAGTGGTTCAGCTCTGAACGAGCGGCAGCAGCATTTTTTTTTTTTAATAATTAAGACGTCGCTAGCAAGCCAGACTCTGACCTTGCCGGGTTTGTTTGTTTGTTGGTTTTAAGGAGGAGGATCGGCGCATGGCTGGTGTTCAGGCACGGAAAGAGGAGGAGAAGAAGAAGGAGACTCAAAAGCAGACCATTCATCGGGTACCGCTTGTTTTATTTACGTTTTTTTTATTGGCTCGGTTCAAACCTACCAGCATCACATCCTAGGTCAGGGGTGGGCAAACTTTTTGACTCGCGGGCCGCATTGATATAACAAAATTTCCGGGGGGGGGCAGACTATATATTTTACACATAACAGTCCACCTGGTATTATTGTATCTGTAAAATCTGCTATTATTATTTATTATTTTATATTTATATTTAAATATTTTAAAAATAATAAAATATTATAATAATTAAAATAAAATTAAAATAATAATTATTATATTATTATTATGTAAAATATGCAAATATAACAATATTATTATATATAATTAATATAATAATTAGCATTAATATAATAAATATAATAATCATAATAGTTATAATAATAATATAATAATTATTATTTTAATTTTTATTATTATTATGTGCTTGTGTCTCTTTTTTCAGGAGCACTTTGTAAACAACAGACCATGTCAAACAACGAAATTGATCCAACCATCAAAAGGTTGGCTCAGGCCATGATGCCAGGTTGTATGTTGACTTTAAATTAAATACTTTTGAAAGATTGGGCGGGCCGTATTCAAACACTTGGCGGGCCGGATGTGGCCCCCGGGCCGTAGTTTGCCCACCCCTGTCCTAGGTTATGTGTTTTTTCTCCACGGAAAATAATACTGTCACCATCATACTTCTTAACTGATGTACAGGTGTCCAACAGTCATCCCTCGCCACTTTCCTCTTGGAATTTAGCGGCTAGATTCATATATTTTCAAAAATATCCATCCATTTTCCTCCGCTTATCCGGGTCCGGGTCGCGGGGGCAGCAGTCTTAGTAGGGAAGCCCAGACTTCCCGGTTCCCGGCCACCTCCTGCAGCTCCACCGGGAGGACACCAAGGCGTTCCCAGGCCAGCTGTAAGACATAATCCCTTTTCCCGGCTGGGCATGCCCACAACACCTTACCAGGGAATTTCAAAAATATATTAATGAATAATTATTATGTAATATTAGTAAAAATGATGCATATTTCAGCACGTGTGAAGTATTTTTTGCCTAAATTATGCATATAAAGACATTCTTTCATTTTCTACCGCCTATCCTCACTAGGGTGCTGGAGCCTATCCCAGCTGTCTTCGGGCAAGAGAGGCGGGGTACACCCTGGACTGGTGGTCAGCCAATCACAGGGCACATATAGACAAACAACCATTCACACTCACATTCATACCTATGGACAATTTGGAGTGGCCAATTAACCTAGCATGTTTTTGGAATGTGGGAGGAACTGAACATAAACATTCCAAAAAATGTAAATATTATATATTAATTGTTTATGCCTCATATGTATTATTTTCTGTTATGTTTACTATAAATGTGTGTAAAAGTGACTATAGGGGTGTTATTTCATGTCGAGAGGTCTCTAATAATGTTCATCCATTAATTCATTTTCTACCGCTTATCCTCACGAGGGTGGCGGGGGTGCTGGAGCCTATCCCAGCTGTCTTGGGGCGAGAGAGGCGGGGTACACCCTGGACTGGTGGCCAGCCAATCACAGGGCACATATAGACAAACAACCATTCACACTCACATTCATACCTATGGACAATTTGGAGTGGCTAATTAACCTAGCATGTTTTTGGAATGTGGGAGGAAACCGGAGTACCCGGAGAAAACATGCAAACTCCACACAGAGATGGCCGAGGGTGGAATTTAACTTGGGTCTCCTTGCTGTGAGGTCAGCGCGCTAACCACTCGACTGCCTTGCGGCCCCGTATAAAGACAATAAAATACAAATATGAGGCATTCAGAAGACGCTTCCAAAGAAGCTGTGAATGATATGTAGTAATATTCAGTGAATATTATATATATAAAATATTATATATATATGCATCGCCTCATTCCGTGTGAGAGATGCTCGTCGGTGCGCTGGACTCATTTTCCAACTGTGAGCTAATTCCTTAAAAGCTGCTGTGGATAGTCCACAATGGGGGTAAGAACTCCTTTTATTTCTGACACTGACTCACCTTGTCAACGGGGAGTGGTACATTCCAGAAGCAGGCGGGAATACATGACACAGTAGAAGGCCATCGCTGTCATAGAAGAATACATTGGAGCAATTTATGATGCTTAACTTAGCGGATTTGGTTCTAAGGCCACAAAGTCCACCTCGTAGATCCCATTCAGCATCCCTGCTAAACACAAGCTATTAGGTTGCGTTTGACCGGGACAGTTAGACGCTTACATGTCTTTTGTAGTGTGGCTTCAGGCGACTGCCACTTGAAACCTTCACTGTTGCGTGTGTGTCTTGCTCACTTCCAGGAGAAGCGGCGTCTCGCCATCCGTAATGCGGCTCAGCAGTGGGAGGGTGTCGCAGCCTGCCTGGAGCCGCCGTCGACGAACGGCGCCAAAGAAGAGGTCAGCCCCGAGAACAGCCCGGCCCACTGCCCTACGCAGACCAATGGGCTGGCTCAGGAGCCTTCGCCCGATGAGCCAAGGTGGGCCTGGTTGTACCGTGTATGGCAGGGGTGGGCAAACTTTTTGACTCATGGGCCGCATTGAGTTAACAAAATTGTGCGGGGGGCCAGAACATATATTTAACACACATGATTTTACGCTTATAATTTTAATAATTGTAATAAATTTAATGATTTTTAATATTTTTTAAATATTTTTAAATATTTTTTAAATATTTTTTAATAGTTTTTAATAATTTTTAATAATTTCTAATAATTTTTAATAATTTTTAATACTTTTTTTATAATTTTTTAATAATTTTTAATACTTTTTTTATAATTTTACGCCTTGAATTATTTGTCTAATTTTAATTGTCATACTATCAGCTATATGTTCTTGTTTCCTTTTTTTCAGGAGCACTTTAAACATCAGACCACATCAAACTACGATTTATTTATTTATTTTTTTTACTGAATAAGACATCCGACTTGAAAGTCATGTTGCCAGCTGGTATGTTAAAAGTTGAAATACTTAAAAGCAACTGGCGGGCCGGATTCAAACGTTTGGTGGGCCGCATGTGGCCCCCGGGCCGTAGTTTGCCCACCCCTGGTGTATGGGGACTTTCACTCCTGGTTTGTTTATTGGGCCTCCTTTTACTTTGTTTTTCCTATAGAAAGTACAGTACTACTTGTTTATCACAGTTAATTGGTCCCACACCCGATCTTGATAGGAGTATTTCAGCAAAGTATGATTTCTTAGTTATAAATGGAATATTTTTGTAATTAGAGCATAGAAAACCCGACCCTCTGACCTTTTTAAAGTGAACTTATTATGCTTTTCTGACTTTTCTGACCTATAAATCTTCTTAGTATTCTCGTGTTAAACGATGCCAAAGTTTCAGATAATAACGTTTGCTTATTTGGAAGTGAGCCTAAAAGCTTTCTGTGCGGGTTATTGTGTGTAGCTGCTCTGTAGGACTCCACAACTCTATACAAAGGACCGGAAATTAGCATAATTGGTCCCCTTTAATATTATTAGAGCCCTCTAGAATTAGAATTAGAATATCTTTATTGTCATTTTATGATACAAACAAATTAAAGTGCAAACCAGTCAGTGCATGATTGACGACCATACATAAAAGCTATAAAAAAAGAGCCTAAAAACATGTAAAAAGCCTAAATAGACATAAACATAAATAGGTGACACTGACATCCATTCATATTGCATTCATGCAATCCATTCCCAGTACCCAATATTGTAGACTTAATAAGCGTAAATAAGCCATTCAAGACATAAATAAGACTTGTGGTCATGTCACTATGAATGTGTTCCCAAGGTCAGGGGTCCCCAACCACCTGGTTCGGCACTGCCCATGGATCTGTACCAGGCCGTGGGAAACTTTTAGGCGCCATGATAAAAATAAACAAACCAAAAAAACAATCAAATTTTTTTTTCAAAATACGTTTTTAAATTTTATGTCAATATCGGACATGATTTTTAAAAATTAATTAGAAATAGTTTTTGCACCTTAAAATGGAGTTGTCTACTTAAAAATAGTAGAAACTTAACTTAACGTCACAGATGCATTTGATGTCTGTCGCTTTTTAATATTCTTCATTCTTCACACAAGTGTAAAAAGAAGTCAACCACCGGAATCCAAAATATTTGCTTTGTTTAGTTTTATTTAATAGTGACATTTTTTCCCCCATCATTGAAAAATATGAACATAATAAGTGGAGGTACGTCAGTAAACTGATTGAATTGATTCAAGATGGCGGCACGCACGGGCGCATGTTTTTTCTATTTTTTTTATGTGCAATAGGATTCATTCATTCAAGTGAAACTCAGGTACAATATGTGCAATACTACATTTTGTTTACTGAAATGCCACATTTTGGTTACTGCAATTCTACATTTTGTTACTGCATAGGTTATTGTTTTTGATGTACATATATTTACACTTTTATATTAATATTGTTATTCCTTGTTTTCTTTGTATCCTTTCCTTATTCTTATTTTTACTTTCTATGCAATACAATGACAACAAAGGCGATTCTGATTCTGAAACTGTTGAATGTCCTCCATCAGGCGGGTAAGTCCAGGCGCTGGACCAGAACGAGTGATGTGTGGCGGACCAGAGAGCAGATTCCGTACCAACAGCCGTCCAAACAGCCCTCGAGATCCAAAGTAAGGCAACAATTTCATGCATGTAGAGAGGGGCGGGGGGGGGGGGGCTGCTGATATTAAGATCCTAAGTACTGTAATAGTATTTTTACACCAATATTCTCAGAGGAAGAGTGGGACAGGTGGACATTAGCTAGGGTTGCCAACCCCATCAAAATAAGTAGGTAGGGCCAACCCACCCAGACTCTTATTTTATTTTTTTTTACACACAATTAGTGTTTTAAGGATAACACATTATTATAATAATAACAGGAGTTATCATAGTTGTTAAAAGCCACATTAAGCTATATTAAACGCAAGTTGTCACATACCTCATACATGTGGTAGTATTGTGTGTGTACTTGTGTGCACTTTATTTATCCGCACTGTGCAGACTGAACTCCAAACTGAAACAGCACACAAGCGTATTCAAATTGTACGTTGCAATAAATAGTACAATAAATGTGTACACGTTGGCAGGTCTACAGTAACATTGTAAGTCCCTGCCTCAAACACCTCCCCCGTCCCACTATTTGAGAAGCACTTGATTAAAGTCCCATTTTAACAGCAACGTCATGCTATGTTAGCCTACATTTAAGATGCGTAGCAAAGCCTGCTGTTGTACAAAGCGGTGGGCATGCATACGGGGGCTGGGCTAATTGAGAGAGCGCCGGGTCAGAGGCAGTATCGTGCGATGTCATGAGGGAGGAGGTTTGTTTTTGTCTACAAAAGTGAGAGCATTTGAACACATCATCAACAGGCACTTTTATTACTGCTAGAATATTGTTAGAGCCGGTCTAAAATCATAAATGTTGACACTTTTCATTCATTGCATTGACATATATGACATTAATTGCTGTGACCCATCCTCCTGGAGGGAAAGCAGGTTAGGATGAGTTATGAAGGGGGGGCGTCTAAAGTATCATATCATACCGGGATAGGAAAAATAGCCCTGACGCTCGATCCCTCACAGGCTAATAATAATCTCTTCTCCCTTGAGTCATGTGACCCAACCGGCCTATGGTGACTCACCCCTATGAGCTGGTGTCACCTTTTTTTTTTTTTGCTCCTATTATGTTCTAAAAATGACAAACCGTTTACTCTTATAGCTTTCCCCCCTCGGGCTGAGTGCGTCATTCATTAGGCGAGTCATTCCCACACGCTCAAATACAAACAAACAATACCTCCCCCACTCCCTCAGAGAGCACTCAGGTGTCCAAATAACGCGGGAACCCGTCTCCTGTTTGTCGAGGTCTTTGCACGACATCTTTGCGTATCGTCTCCTCGAGCGTGCCAGGAAAGTAGAAGAGACGGCGCGAGCTTCACGCGTTATCCGCTTACTGCGCAATATCAACAGATCCCAGGCAGCTCCGCCAGGCTGGGGCACATCTGGATCTGATCTGTTGGAGGCAATCGAGCGCACAAATGTGTGTGTGTGTGTGTGTGTGTGTGTGTCGCCTCTGGTTAAATGCAAACTGGTACCTGATGTCCATGTCTGTTGCACAGACAGAATGTTTGAATTTTCCCATAGGTAATATTAGAAAATGAATTCATCTGTTCCCGTGTCAAACTGTCACCGCCATTCGTACGCATCATGTCAAGCCGACAGATGGAAGCACAGTGTAGCGTTCCCACAGAGCCTGACGCTCTTTTGTATGTGCATAAGAATAACCAGGATGTTGAGTGGTATTTACCGTATTTTCTGGACTATAAGTCGCTCTGGAGTATAAGTCGCACCAGGCCAAAAATGCATAATTACGTAGAAAAAAAACATACATAAGTCGCACTGGAGTATAAGTCTCACAAGGCCAAAAATGCATAATTAGGTAAAAAAAAAAACATACATAAGTCGCACTGGAGTATAAGTCTCACAAGGCCAAAAATACATAATTAGGTAGAAAAAAACATACATAAGTCGCACTGGAGTATAAGTCTCACAAGGCCAAAAATGCATAATTAGGTAGAAAAAAAACATACATAAGTCGCACTGGAGTATAAGTCTCACAAGGCCAAAAATGCATAATTAGGTAAAAAAAAAAACATACATAAGTCGCACTGGAGTATAAGTCTCACAAGGCCAAAAATACATAATTAGGTAGAAAAAAAACATACATAAGTCGCACTGGAGTATAAGTCTCACAAGGCCAAAAATGCATAATTAGGTAGAAAAAAAACATACATAAGTCGCACTGGAGTATAAGTCGCACAAGGCCAAAAATGCATAATTAGGTGAAAAAAAAAAAAACATACATAAGTCGCTCCGGAGTATAAGTCGCACCAGGCCAAAAATGCATAATTAGGTAAAAAAAAAACATACATAAGTCGCACTGGAGTATAAGTCGCACAAGGCCAAAAATGCATCATTAGGTAGAAAAAAAAACATACATAAGTCGCACTGGAGTATAAGTCTCACAAGGCCAAAAATGCATAATTAGGTAAAAAAAAAAAACATACATAAGTCGCTCCGGAGTATAAGTCGCACCAGGCCAAAAATGCATAATTAGGTAGAAAAAAAACATACACAAGTCGCACTGGAGTATAAGTCGCACAAGGCCAAAAATGCATAATTAGGTAGAAAAAAAACATACATAAGTCGCACTGGAGTATAAGTCTCACAAGGCCAAAAATGCATAATTAGGTAGAAAAAAAAAAACATACATAAGTCGCACTGGAGCATAAGTCGCACAAGGCCAAAAATACATAATTAGGTAGAAAAAAACATACATAAGTCGCACTGGAGTATTAGTCGCATTTTTTGCGGGTAATTTATTTTAACTACTTGACCAAAACAGACATTAGGTCCTCTTGGAAGGCAAGTTCTACCAATAAAAGAATATAGAACAGGCTGAATAGGTGTAAGATATGCTAGCACAATGCTTATTCAGCTACACTAAAAATAAACATAAAAAACAACATAAACATAACACAGAAAAGGTGTCCAGTGTTTATGTAAAATAAACAGTTTTAAACAAGTCGCTCTGGAGTATAAGTGGCAGGAACAGCCAACCTATGACAAAAAGTGCGACTTATAGCCCGGAAAATACGGTAATTCAAATAGCCTTTAAAAACTCAGCTTTTTAGACACACAAATACACACAATTATGTGCTAAATGTATTTCAGGCCACAATATTAAGAAGAGGATAAAAAGGATAACTATATATACAAATTTACCAAAAAAAATATATTTGGCGTATATTTTAATGTAATATTTGATCGAATGAATATTTGTAGTAGTTGACGAGCTGTCCCACTGCATCATGCTGTGCTAATACCACTTATGCGCAGTATTTAGACAAACTCTACACCACGTCTCAGAGAGGTTTTAAGTTGCCAGATGATCTCCTCCGGGATTAAATATGATGGACTGTAATTGAATTACATCCAGAGCGTAAGAGTGTAAAACATCGGTCAGAGTGACATCCTCCTCGCTGAGCACGGTTGCCTGGTTGCCTGGTTGCCTGGTTGCCTGGCAGCCTTCCCGCCGCCATGTTTAAGGTAGAAACAACCATGCGTATACACGTTAGTGGGGAGTGACTCACCCCTCCGTCTTCACTGTCTGTTTATGACTTGTTGCCAAGTGTGATTTGGGTGGGCTGTTTTGCGAGCTTGTTGTTGTTGTTGTTACGCGTCATTATGTCAAATATGCGTACAGAAGCGCACACGAGCAAGACCGCACTCGTGCACCTGAAATCCCCACTTTGTCATATCTTGTCCTGCATTAGCACTAAAAGTCAGTCCGACCCTGACATGTCAGCAAGGGACAGTACTATAAAAGCAAACTTGGAAGTATACGTTAGAGTAGTCTGTGTACATACAGCAGGGCTGTCCAAACCTTTTCCAGTGGGGGGCCACGAAGTGAAAACGGAAAGGATGCAGGGGACACTTTGGGATTTTAAAGCAACACATGTAGATATGCTGCTGGGTGTTAGCATGCTAATGTCAGCATGTTAGCATTGCTAGCATGCTAATATTAGCATAGTAGCATTTTAGCCATTTCCATAGGTAGACAATATTATGCTAGGTGTTAGCATGCTAACATTAGTATGTCAACATTGCTAGCATTTTAATATTAGCATAGCATCATTTTAGCCATTTTCATAGGTCTGAGTTATATATATTTTAGTATATATATATATATACGTATATATGAGCTTTGTGGTATACTGTAGGTGAACAAACATTATTAGTATGAACTAATATTTTTATATAATCTTCGTAAATTTTCTTTTTGCAATATCATGACTTTATCCCCATAATATTTCAACTTTAGTCCCATAATATTTTGACTTAACCAAATGACCTTGACCCATAATATTATCATCTTTATTTTTGTTTTGTTTGTAATGTTGTGACTTTTTAAATTAACATTCTTCTGTTCATGTTTCAACTCTGTGCTACTAAAATGAAAATTTTTTGTTTATTCTTGTAAAATTAGAATTTCTCATTAGAATAAAGCTTTTATTTTAATATTTTTACATTATTTTCATAAAATAACATTTGTTTTTTTTATTTGTGCTGTTTTTGTCATTTCCCTTCCAGCCTTTTTCTTGTTTCTTTCTTCTCATGTTTTTCTCATTGTTATGACTTTATTCCTATAATATTCTGACTTTTTTGTGTTAACATTCCAACTTATTTTGCAATATAATTTGACAAAAATGACAACTTTATTTTTTTATTTGGTTTGTTTCTTTTACAACTTAAAAAATACATTTTATTTCTTTATTATATATATATATTTCAACTTTATAACATTAAAATTATGTAATTTTTTCTTATGATATTATGACTTTATTCTGCTAAAATTATTTTTTTCCATTATATTAAATATTTTTTCTGAATATTTTTAGTAAATTTTTGTAAAATTGGTGCTAATTCTTTCATGATACCGTTTTATTTTTATTATTTATAATGATATTTTTTTAATGTTCCGTGAGCCAGTAGATGGCCATGGGCCACACTTTGGACACCCCTGGTAACAGCTTGCTATTCACTAAAACATGTCATAGCCATTATTGTTCAATATCTGCTAAATGCGTCCACATCTCAGTTCTAATGTGCAAATTTGTGTCCTGCACAGAATACCACATTACACATTGGAAATCATATTTCCCTTCAATGAACCGCAGCTCCCCCAGTGTTGGCGGCACTCATGCAAGCCCAGACCATGGCGCTACCAGCACCATGCTTGACTTTAGTCCGGACACATTCATCTTTCTTCACTGTACGTGTAGTGTTGCCATCTCCTTAAATCAGGGGTCTCAAACACGCGGTCCGCGGGCCAAATGTGGCCCGCAGGACACTAGTTTGAGGCCCCCGCCTTGATATGAAAGTTTAATGTTAGTGCGGCCCGCGCAAGTTTGATATGGATGCTGTATGGTATCATGTACCCAGAAAAAATGATTACGTTTGATTCATGTTCATGTTAAAGGTTAAATAACTGTTAATAGTTATCCTCCCTATCCGTGTGGAAGTGGTAAGTTTTTGGCTATTTAAGTTGAAAGGAAATAACTTGAAGGCTACCGTTTAGGTCGCTAGCGCTCTAGTTTGCGAGTTAGCATGTGTCTCAAGACCCTGCATTTGCGCAATATGTTGTAAATAAAAAGAGTATAAATGTGACTATAGTCGTGTTTTGTCATGTCTACAGGGCTCTAATAATGCTTTGTTCATTTTAATCTGAAAAAATCATTTGTCTACCCACCAACTATATGTGCTTTCTTAAGTTTTTATTATTTGTCGTTTTATTTTTATTATATTTATTTATTTATTTATTACTGATTGATTGACTTTCTTTATTCTTGATTTGTTTATTTATTTTTCATCTTATTTTGTGTAGAAAAATAAAAATTAAGATATTTGAGAACAGTGGAATGTTTTATCAGAGCTTTTCTTGTAGAAAATCGGAACAAAAGCAAATTTTATTAATTTTTCTGTTTTTAATAAATGCGTTTTTTTTTTTTTGTTTTTTTTTTGTAAAACCTGATGCGGCCCAGCCTCGCCCAGACCCTAGCTCCAGTGGCCCCCAAGTAAATTGAGTTTGAGACCCCTGCCTTAAATGATATGTTTGTGTGATAGTAAAGTCATACTGCTGAACAAGCTGGACACTGACTATTGTAAAGTAGTATGATCCCAAACTTACTCTGTCTTTCTATCTCTCTCTCTCTCTCTCTGTGTGTTGCTATAGACCAGGGGTCGGCAACCTTTACTATGAAAAGAGCCATTTCACCCACTTGCCCACTAAAGAAAAATAGCCTGGAGCCGCAAAACGTTGTATGTTTAAAACAACATTGGAGGGGAAAAAAAAGACGAGTTGGAGTACTCTTGCTAGTACTGGAGATAAACTTTTGTTTTTAAATGAGCTCTAATTTATTTTTTAGAATCGTCAAATAACTCATTAATAATAATTAATAACTCAAATAACTCAAAGTATTACTCATTTCCCTTCATGTTAACCTGTCAGAGAGAACTGGATAGCATCCTGTCTGCTCATTCAGTCACCAGTCAGAACTCAGTCAGGATGCATTCATGGTCTCACACAAAGTTGGATTTTTGTAAACTCATAACAAAGACGTGCATTTTCACCACACGGGTGCTAAAAAATATTAAAGCATTGCAAAGGGAGCCGCAACAAAGAGGCTGGAGAGCCACATGCGGCTCTGGAGCCGCGGGTTGCTGACCCCTGCTATAGACCACTCAAAAATACGTCTTAACAACAATCTCGGCTTTGAATCCTGTAATCAGAGGATTAGCTTTTAAACCTGTACTTGGTACTCTGCTTAAGTGTGGATAATGGCTGTCTGATTAGAGCATTTTAACGGGAAACATATAAAATATTCTTCCACATGCAGTAAAAGAACAATTTGAGCCACCTGAGATAAAAGAAATCGGAATTACGTCACTTATTGAAAGCACCATGGCTGTTCCAACCAGTTTCTTGCAGTTCTTTTATGCGGCTTTGTTTGCTGCTACGTTTCAGGCTCGCCGAGGCAGGCAGCGTTCAGAGTCTGTCGCTGTCTGACAGTCACCTGGCCGAGCTGGACGGGGACACGCTGCGGCTGTTCGGACCCGGCGCCCTGGAGGCGCTGGAGAGGGGCTGGGGCGCTCAGACGGCCGGCGCCGTCACCGTCATCACCTTCCGCTACATTCACTTTGACGCCATCGTACCGACGCTGCCGAGAGTCAGGGTCAAGTTCCCCAATCTGGCGGTAAGAACGCAAAGCAAGAGCGACATTCTTTCGCCATCAACGGTGGAACCACAGTGCGCCGCTTCTCCCCTCCGCAGCATCTCATCTTCCTGGAAAGCAACATCAGCCGCCTGCCGCAGCTGGCTGCCCTGGCTCAGGTGAGGCGTCTGGACCAGCTCACCATCCACCCCGAGGGCAACCCGGTGGTCGGCCTGGCTCTGTGGCGCTCCTTTGTCATCTACCGCCTCCACCACTTCAACATGCAGAAGATCAACGGCCAGGAGGTCAGCCATCAGACCTGCGCTATCTAATAATAAGATGATAATTCAGCTTTGATAAAGTCATACATAAACTTAACAATATGTTCATTATGCTACATTACAGTGGTGTAGAGCTGAGCATTATTGGTAATGGTAATGGTAATGGTAATGGTAATGGTAATGGTAATGGTAATGGTTTAATTTCATTTGCATCAGATTCCAATTGAGTGCATCCCATAATCAGTTCCCAGTTCCACATGTCCAAAAGGAGTAGGAAGAAGCAAAGCTTATTAAATCCTACCCCTCCATCTGGTACTTTTACAATCACTAACTGTTACATTTGTTCACTTCCTGCTTTCCTAATATAGTTCCTAATATAGTTTTTGTCATCATAATTGTAATAATAATAATTATAAATAATAAAAAATATTATAAAAATATTCATAATTTAATAATTGCTAAATTAATATTATTATATTATATATTATTAAAATATTATATACATATAATATGAATATTATATATAATATACAATATTCTATTAAAATTATTAATAATTTTAGTAATAATTAATTAATAAATAAATAAAATAATTAATAATAAATAATAAATAATTTATTTATAATAATAAATAAATAAATAATAATTAATTAATTAATTATTATTAATAATAAATTAATAATAATTTAGTAAAAAAATGTATTCCTACCCGAAAGGATAACTCCTCCTTATATCCGGAGGCAAGATTTTTTAAATGCATGAAACACTTGGTGGCAAACTATTTCTCCTCAAGAAAAAGACCACTAATGCAGCCGGATTTGAACCCAGAACCTCCTGGCTGTGAGGCAGCTGTGCTAACCACACTACCACTATGCCCTGGAGCATATATCTAATTTGGCTAATGGCTAATTTGGCTAATTTTGGCTAAACTTTGGCTAATTGGCTGCGGAACAAAAATCAAATAGGGTGAGCGGGTGAGCCTCATGTTAAGATGGTCGACATGTACGCAGTACATACAGTATGTACAGTGTGTACTTATATATAACTGCCCTCTCGGTGTCACCGTGTATGTTGCGTGTGTTGTATCAGTACATGTGTGTGTGTGTGCTCACGCTCCACGCCAGGTCACCATGAACGACATCATCGCCGCCGAGCGCGTCTTCGGCACGCTGGGTCACATAGCGGCCACCGAGACGCCGCGTTGTCGCCTCCTCCTGCTGCTGGAGGAGTCCAGGTGAGGAGCTCAGACTCGCGTCACAACGGCACTCGGCATGAACCACGGCTTAACGACTGGCGTGCGAGGCGCATTAAAGCACGCGAGGGACGTGGCGTCCCTCTCGTCTTCACAGCGCCGAGTCGTAGCTTGTGGAAGTGGAAGGCATGTGTGTGCTTGAATGCAGCATTCTGTGTGTGTGTGTGTGTGTGTGTTTCTATGAGTGCATATTTGTGTGAGCCTGGCACCAAGGAACCGGCGCCGTTAGCCGACGTGTCTCTGGGTGGGAACTTGGCACCGGGACGTACACACATTCCACTTTTTTCTCTTCCTGCAGCTCTGATTGCGTCCTCTGGCATGCACTTAGCACTTAGCACTTAGCACTTAGCACTTTGGCTGAACTGTAAATAGTAACCTGCCTCCATGGATGACAACACTGAAAAGTTTACGAGCAATCGCAACGTTTAAACCCCTTTAGCCATGGAAGTGTATGACGCTACTAGCTTTTTTTGGCTTTTTTTTTAATTCCAAAAAAATCGTAAAGGTCATTGCAGTAAGGCTCCAGACTTTTAGAGCGGTTCGCTTCTTTTTACACTTTCACACACGAGGTTCATCTTCAACACGAGACACCTTCGCCTTCATGATGCCTACATTGAAATGTGACGCATACCTAAATGCTCCACGGTGTTGCACCGCCACTTTTCATGTATTTGACGGCACCACCAGGCCTTGAAGCTGCTACACCAGGGGTGCTCATTAAGTCGATCGCGAGCTACCGGTCGATCGCGGAGGTGGTACTGGTCGATCGCGGCGTGACATTAAAAAAATATCATCCTAGCATCAATGCCGTCACTTGATTGATATACAGGGCAGCCATTCAGATGACAACTGAATGTTGCCCTTCGGGCGACCAATCAAATCAAACAACGTCTCTAAGTGCAGCAGAACTTACGATGTCAGCCTATCATCCATCCCCGTTACTTGATTGACATACAGGACAACCAGTCAGATGACAACTGAATTTTGACCTTTAGGCCACCGCTCATGCGTAAACAGCGATGCAAAGTGCTAAGCTAGTCGGCGAATTGCGAGATTTTAAGCCCTCGCTAAAGTTTATGGTCACTAAAATGAGTGAAGGAGCTGGACCAAGTAAAAAGGCAAAAAACATATCACTTCCATACGGATATGGAATATTATACGGATATTATGATACGGATATTATCCATGACTGATAAACATTTGGAAGTGTGCTTGAGGCTGGCTATCAGCAGCTACTGTCCGGACTATGCATCCCTGGCTGGTTCAATTCAGTGCAAGTCATCAAAGTAAACTCAGGTAATTACAAAAAATGTTAATAGTTAATTATGTGTGTTTTGCAATATTGGCTCATTTGGTTATGTAAGGTACATCAACATACATTGTACGTACAAATAATCCTCAATACATTTGAAAATAAATAGATGTTTTGCATTTTTGTAGTGGGTAGATCATTTTGACTCGGTTATTTTAAAAGTAGCTCGCATGCTGAAAAAGTGTGAGCACCCCTGTGCTACACTAATAATACAGCAGGCATTTAACCTTCCTCTTGTTGTTAGCTTCCTGGTATGGTCTCTTATGTCAACGGGTGGGTTTTGACCCGTGTATTAAATCAGCTATAAAATACACTAAAAACAATAACCATCAAATTTGCTTCTCATGTCTTGGTTACCTTCTTAGGCTTCCTCATCCATGAAAATGTTGCTTTTTAGTACTTTTGGTGTGGGCATGGAGGCCTTTTTTTTGTCACTATACCCCTCCATTTCTATTTGAAGAGCTTTCAACCAAAAGGCGCTAAATCCAATTTTCACTAAGTTGCATGTTTTTCATGAGTTTAATAGACCTCTGTCATGTGTATCCAAATCACATATTTTGCTCTTGAAATCATTTTAAAAAATATGAAAAAAAGTGATATGAAATGTATGCTTTCAACCAAAAGGCGCTATTTCCATTTCAGATTTCAACCAAAAGGAGCTAAATCAATTTCTTTATTCATTATTCTGATTGGGCCAAGTTTCCCATCTATTGATAATCTGACCAATCAGAGAGAAGAATACAATTGGCACTGCACATACAGAAAGCCAGTATCAGTGCGCATCCTGTTTTGTTTGTGTACATGAAGTACACGTATGATAGTTACAGTATGTTATGCAATTCAGGAGAACACAAATTGTGTTTTTACAGTATTCTGTAACATGGAAGTTTTTTTTTTACGCCATAAAAGGCATGTCTCTACCTTCATGAGTTCATGTTTCATGAGAAACATTATTTTACTAAAAAACATACAATGTATAGAGTCAAATATGAGCACTGCTTTTAATAACATTTTTATTCATTTCATTCATAATAATTATTTTGTATTGTATGTTGAGAATGGCTTCTGTGTTGTAATTATTTCATTAGCATAGCACATTAAAGCACCTTACATTCTTTTACAACAATGCCATTGAAGAAGTTAAAGGTGACTTCAAATTTATTTCAGCCAAAAGGCGCTAAATCCGAAAAAAAAAAAAAAATTTAAAAATATATAAAATACATGGTGTGTGCAGGATTTTTATAGCATGCATTTTTATGACCTATATTGATAGCTCTTTCATTTGCAATATAGACTTGATGACCAAATAGATTGATATGTGCATAGTTAAAAATCATTAATTTTCTCGAAATCAGTCAAAATGGATTTAGCGCCTTTTGGTTGCAAGCTCTTCACTTATGATTTCAGTTCTGGCTCAAAATATTGCTTTATAGTCATATTATTATAACCGTGTCGAAAGCGACCTTAACAATACAGTGGTCATAATTTCAACCAGACTATTTTAAAATGTAGTAAAGATTATTATTTTTGGTTTTATTTTGTTGAAATACAGTTTCCTGACAAAGTCAAAAAGCCTTGATGCAATAAACAAATATTACGTGATTCTTTTTATGCATTAAAATGTAAAATGTGTCGGTGCCGACCCTAACACAAAAGGATGGTTAAGACATCAATAAAACTGTCACAGTTAGGGGCCAGTGTGGAATATTCATATTCACAATTAGAATGCTTTTTCTGCCTTGCATTTGTATTTAACTTACTTTGCTTCAATATTTCAATGCTCCAAATCATGATCAAAATATGTCATACTGTACATAATGAGTATAATAGTGCTGTAGTTATTTTCCAACTGTACCAGATGATATGATTTCAGGCTGCGTTGTTTTCCCAGCATGCTCGTTCCCTCCACTTCCAATGAATTGTAAGGAATGTGCTGGCTGCCGCTGATACTGTATTAACAAGCCGCAGATTGTCATTTTAACATCACGTCACTCACTCCCCCCCCCCCCCCCCCCACTTCTCTTTCTCACCCTGAAGGAAGCGCCAGCTGCAGTTCCTGTTGGAGGGGCGTGGCCGGCGGGCGGGACTCAGCCCAGAGGAGCTGCGAGACAACGGGAAGCTCCTGGGCGAAGGTCTGAGCCGAGCGCTGTTCAACTACCCGAGCCGGGACAGCAGCATGGACAGCCCTGAGGTCTGCATTGACGTGAGCAGGGGTCCTCTGGAAGGGACCCCTATTGTTCTAACAGTTCTAAGATGGTATATCAGTATATCAGCATCGAACTCCATTTGTGAACGGATGTGATATTCATTCATTCATTCATTTTCTACCGCTTATCCTCACAAGGGTTGCAGGAGATGCTGGAGCCTATCCCAGCTGTCTTCGGGCAAGAGGCGGGGTCCACCCTGGACTGGTGGCCAGCCAATCACAGGGCACATATAGACAAACAACCATTCACACTCACATTCATACCTATGGACAATTTGGAGTGGCTAATTAACCTAGCATGTTTTTGGACTGTGGGAGGAAACCGGAGTACCCGAAGTAAACACGCAAACTCCACACACAGATGGCCGAGGTATAATAATATTTATATGATAATATTTATATAATATATTATAATATATGTAATATGGGATTGAACTCGGGTCTCCTAGCAGTGAGGTCTGCGTGCTAACCACTCGGCCACTGTGCAGCCTCTAAATATATATTATATATTATTATATAAATATTATATAATATTAATATATATATATTATATAATATTTATATAATATATATCATATATAATATTATATATTATTTATTCAATATTATAATATTATATAATATTAATTTATATATTATATAATATTATATAATATATATCATATATAATATTATATATTATGTATTATTATATAAATATTGCATAATAATTATATCATAATTTATATAATAATTTAATATAATTATTATGTTATATAATGTATATAATAATATAAATAATATTATATATAATATACGTATAGGCTGCACAGTGGTCGGGTGGTTAGCGCACAGACCTCACAGCTAGTAGACCCGAGTTCAATCCCATATTACATATAATATTATATATTATAAATATTATATAATATGTATATAATATATAATTATATATATAATATATATATGTCTATATTTGTCTATATGTGCCCTGTGATTGACTGGCCACCAGTCCAGGGTGTACCCCGCCTCTCCCCGAAGACAGCTGGGATAGGCTCCAGCACCCCCGCGATGCTCGTGAGGATAAGCGGTAGAAAATGAATGAATGAATGAATACTATATGAATATGATATAATATACTATATATTATAGGACCTTTACCATCTTTGTGGTAACATCTTGTCGTCACCTTGTGGTCCTTCCTTCACAGGAGGGTGCAGTGGAGCCATCAGAGCGGGCCACCATGGTGGACCAGTACCTCCAGGACCTGGTGCGCAGGGCCTCGGACACCAACCTGAAGGGCGAGGCCCTCCACACGCTGTGGCCCTCCATGTTTGCCGACATGGTCAGGGACTGCGTGCTGGAGATGAGGGACCGAGCGGCCTTTCGCCAAGCCAGCCTTGCCAAGCTCTCCAAGTGAACGCCTCGCCGTCGTCCATCTTCTTTCCCACTAAAGACACGCTCTCACCTCCTGACCTTTCCACTTAACTGACTTTTTGAGTCTGACAGGTTTAGCTCCCCCAGTCGCGTGCGGGAAGCACCTTCTCCTGATGGATGTACGCCGCTTTAAGGACTCGTGGATTGAATGTAGAGTCGGGACAGTCTTTCGGAGCTGCATCATACTTGAAGAGAGTCATCAGCGTCATCAGCTTGAAATGACCAGGACCTTTTTTTTTCTGAGAATGAACTTTGCAGTGTCTTAAACCTCATCTAACGGTCTAATGATCTAATGTTCCTCACTGTCTCCTTGCCTGACGCAGGACACAGAGGAGGACACTGGATTTCTCTATCATTCTGCACTTGGTAGTCAAATAAATTCTCTATCCACATGCGGTTTGTGTACCCCTCCTTGCCTGTCCCAAGCATGTCTCCTAACAGGACTGAACGTATTCACCGGACTTCCTCATGTCATGGCCGTGATGAAACGCAAATCCACGGATGTCTGTTGGGGGTAAGAATGTTTATCTTTATTTGCATAAGTTCATTTTTAAATAATTTTTAAAAATCTCACCTATTTTTAAACCATTTTTACATAATATAATAATGTTTATTTGGCATAAAAATACAAATACAACTGTATTATAAAAAATAAATGGGAATAAAACACCAGGTGTCTGTTGGGGGTAAGCATGTTTATCTTTATTTGCACAAATTTATTTTTAAATAATTTCAAATAATGTCACCGATTTTTAACCCATTTTAACACAATATAATAATAGTGTTTATTTGGCATGAAAATACAAATACAATTGTTTATAAAAAATAAATGGGAATAAAACACCAGGTGTCTGTTGGGGGTAAGCATGTTTATCTTTATTTACACAAATTTATTTTTAAATAATTTAAAATAATGTCACCAATTTTTAAACCATTTTTACACAATATAATAATGATGTTTATTTGGCATCAAAATACAAATAAAATTGTATTATAAAAATAAATAGGAATAAAATACCAGGTGTCTGTTGGGGGTAAGGATGTTTATCTTTATTTGCACAAATTCATTTTTAAATAATTTAAAATAATGTCACCGATTTTTAAACCATTTTTACACAATATAATAATTGTGTTTATTTGGCATGAAAATACAAATACAATTGTTTATAAAAAATAAATGGGAATAAAACACCAGGTGTCTGTTGGGGGCAAGCATGTTCATCTTTATTCACACAAATTTATTTTTAAATAATTTAAAATAATGTCACCAATTTTTAAACCATTTTTACACAATATAATAATGATGTTTATTTGGCATCAAAATACAAATAAAATTGTATTATAAAAATAAATAGGAATAAAATACCAGGTGTCTGTTGGGGGTAAGGACGTTTATCTTTATTTGCACAAATTCATTTTAAATAATTTAAAATAATGTCACCGATTTTTAACCCATTTTAACACAATATAATAATGGTGTTTATTTGGCATGAAAATACAAATACAATTGTTTATCAAAAATAAATGGGAATAAAACACCAGGTGTCTGTTGGGGTTAAGCATGTTTATCTTTATTTACACAAATTTATTTTTAAATAATTTAAAATAATGTCACCAATTTTTAAACCATTTTTACACAATATAATAATGATGTTTATTTGGCATCAAAATACAAATAAAATTGTATTATAAAAATAAATAGGAATAAAATACCAGGTGTCTGTTGGGGGTAAGGATGTTTATCTTTATTTGCACAAATTCATTTTAAAATAATTTAAAATAATGTCACCGATTTTTAAACCATTTTTACACAATATAATAATGGTGTTTATTTGGCATGAAAATACAAATACAATTGTTTATAAAAATAAATTGGAATAAAACACCAGGTGTCTGTTGGGGGTAAGCATGTTTATCTTTATTTGCACAAATTCATTTTTAAATAATTTTAAATAATTTCACCGATTTTTAAACCATTTTAACACAATATAATAATGATGCTTATTTGGCATCAAAATACAAATAAAATTCTATTATAAAATAGGAATAAAATACCAGGTGTCTGTTTGGAGTAAGGATGTTTATCATTATTTGCACAAATTCCTTTTTATATAATGTCACCGATTTTTAAACCATTTTAACACAATATAATAATGATGTTTATTTGGCATCAAAATACAAAAACAATTGTATTATAAAAATAAATAGGAATAAAATACCAGGTATCTGTTGGGGGTACGGGTGTTTATCATTATTTGCACAAATTCATTTTTAAATAATTTTAAATAATTTAACCGATTTTTAAACCATTTTAACACAGTATAATAATGATGTTTATGTGGCATCAAAATACAAATACAATTGCATTATAAGAATAAATACAAATCAGGTACCAGGTGTCTGTTGGGGGTAAGGATGTTTATCATTATTTGCACAAATTCATTTTTTAATAATTTTTAATAATATTACAGATTTTTAAACTATTTTAACACAATATAATAATGATGTTTATTTGGCATCAAAATACAAATACAATTGTTTATAAAAATAATACCAGGTGTCTTTTGGGGGGAAAATATTTTTATCTTTATTTGCACAAATTAATTTTTAAATAATTTAAAATAAATTTATGGTTGTTTATTATTTAATTAAATTCATTTTAAAATAATTTTAAATAATGTTACTTAATGTTACTTTTTCCCACAAAAATATAATGAGGTTTAATTTCTATAAAAATACAAATAAAATAAATAAATACGGCTTATCATGTAATAATAATGGCATACGCAGTACCAGGTATATGGTTACTTATGATATTATTTTTCATACAAAATGCATTTATGTATTTTCAAACCAGTTTTCCTACAAATAATCTTTATACGTGTAACTCCAAGGACTACTCAAGGTCCTAGGAGTTGCGTGAACTCCCGCTGGAATGTCCCTGAAGGGTCGTGGAGGCTTGACCAGGTCTGGACCATCTGCTCATGCAAACCATGCGTAAATAATTGGTGTTTTTAACCTCGGTTTAATGACGCAGTACCAAGCAGGGAGATGGACGGCAGCTGTAATATCTTGTCTCCTTTATTAATATACATTTCCATAGTACTTTTTCTATGAATTAATTCATTCTGCTAATTTATTTGATTTTATTTAGTCATTTTTAGATTGTCCTAATATTTTGTAGGATTATTATTGATCTATTCATGTGAATGAAAATGTATGAATGTTTTTTTATGTTGGTATATATGTCACACCGAGATGCCTCTGGTGGGTTCATGCAGAACAATAACACTTCATTATTGATGCTTTAATTGGTCTGTGAAGGATTTGTAAACACTGGAGTCAAAGGTCACCCCTCACCTCCTTCCCAGCCCCCCCCTGCAGACAGATGCATGGAGGATAATAATAGCTTTCAAACAGAGCATTATTATCCCTGCAGAGAACCGTGCATCCAGCAGGGGGCGCAAAAGAGTCGGCTTTTCTAACCGCATGTCGCCTCTCTGCAGAGCTTCTGTCATTCAGTCAGTCAGTGTGTGAGTGCAGAAGCAACAGGAGCCGAACAGGAGGACTTTGGTGGTTGTCTGCGTTTGGATTCGACTTTGATTCGGAGCCGATATGCGTGTTTCACTTCATTCGGCGGGTGGGATGTGTGGACGGGAGCAAACTTGGACTGAAAGTGGATTCATGGAGGAGGATCCTGCAGAGTAGAACATGTCCAGTGGAGTTTAAGAATACCTGCAGCAGGTAAGTCCTCATTATTTTGGTTATTATGATTATTATGATGATGATGATGATTATTATTATTATTTCTGCATGTGTTATTTGTATAACCTGGTGTTCCATGACTGCATGTGGCTGATTCATTGCAACTATATCCAAGAGGCACTTTGGATAAAAGTTGCCGTTTATGTCCATCATTGAGGGGTTGTGGTTCGTCAGCAGCGGGGTGGGGGTGTCCCTATTGGGTGCCAGAGGTCGTAGGGCAACTCACACGGTCAAGTGGGGGGGGTCATGTAGAGTGTTTATGCTTGCTTTTTGACCTGGATGTCATCTAGTTGACTTTCAATGTGAATCTGCAGGACAGGACTGGAATGAATGAATGAGTCGGGATGAGAAAATATGAGCTATAATTATGTAAAATAATTATTTAATAAAATAAAAAAATTAATAATTTAATCTCCTGTCATGAAAACACATCAATCTTTTTTAAAAGTGTCTGTAATTTGAGTAAAATTATTTAGTTTTATAGTATTTCTTTTTGCTGCACTATTTTTTGATAATAATTTTTAATGTTTTGATGAGTGCTGTAAATTGCAAACAAATTTTTTGGCATTTATTTATTTATTTTTGCTATTTATATAAATTTAATATATAAATGTATATATTAAATGTATAATTTATAAATGAATATTACATTCATTCATTCATTTTCTACCGCTTTTTCCTCATGAGGGTCGAGAGGCGGGGTCCACCCTGGACTGGTGGCCAGCCAATCACAGGGCACATATAGACAAACAACCATTCACACTCACATTCATACCTATGGACAATTTGGAGTCTCCAATTAACCTAGCATGTTTTTGGAATGTGGGAGGAAACCGGAGAAAACCCACGGGGAGAACATGCAAACTCCACACAGAGATGGCCGAGGATGGAATTGAACCCTGGTCTCCTAGCTGTGAGGTCTGCGTGCTAACCTTTAGACCACCGTGCCGCCCTGAATGTAATATATAATATTAATAATAACCTCAATGGCACTGGAGTACAAACCGGTTGAAATGTTTGAATGAGCAAGTTTGCATTGTAATTTCTACTTCTCGTTGTTAGTGTGGAAGTGCAACCGTCCATCAACAATGCGAGGAGTGTGCTTGTGGATCGTCAGGTAAAAGTCATATCATCATATCATCAATACATCGTCTTGTTGATATGAAATGAGTAATATGGATGTCTTATGTAGGGTTTTGGCGTTTCTTCTGCTTTGCTCGGAGCCTCTGAGGTGCCAGCACGCAACCGACCACAGGAAGGTGAGAAGCAGCACCCGAGTCCAAACACGTGCCGTCTTCGGTTCTCATGTTGTCAGACTCTTCTTTCTCTGCTTTGTCATCGCATGCTTGGCACCGGCGTGACGTTTTCTCTTTCTGTTCGCCAAATGCCTCCCAGGAAACTTCCTGCTTCCTGCTAAGTGTGGACAGACAGTGGGAACGCTCCCAAAAACATCAAGCCACCGCAGGGTGCTGATGGCTTTTTGTGTTTGGAGGACGAGAGGTTAACAGCAACGAACCAACATGCGTCATTGGTCCTGTTGCTGCTGTTTTGTGGAATATACTTTTTCATAAGTGACCTTGTGGACAAGCTTTCTTATTTTTACTGTCTCATGCACACCTTATCATTATTAACTCATTTAATTCAAAGACATTTTAGACGATTTTGACTGACTTTCAAAACAGACATATTTCACACATACTTACAAATGGTGACTATTCATTCATTTTCTACCGCTTATCCTCACGAGGGTCGCGGGGGTGCTGGAGCCTATCCCAGCGGTCTTCGGCCAATCACAGTATGGCAATTCAATTTCCATGAAAAATAAACAGGTTGGAAGAAAAGGTAGCATGTTGAATATTGGTAACAGGACAGGTAATGTACTGGTTTTTTTTTTTAATTTTGACCATAGCCACCTTCGTCATATTATGTCTATATCACCAGAATTAAATTAAATTAAATTAAATTAAATTAAATTAAATTAAATTAAATTAAATTAAATTAAAGTAAAGTAAAGTAAAGTAAAGTAAAGTAAATTAAATTAAATTAAATTAAATTAAATTAAATTAAATTAAATTAAATTAAATTAAATTAAATTAAATTAAATTAAATTAAATTAAATTAAATTAAAGTAAAGTAAAGTAAAGTAAAGTAAAGTAAAGTAAAGTAAAGTAAATTAAATTAAATTAAATTAAATTAAATTAAATTAAATTAAATTAAATTACTGCTTATTATGTCTATATCACCAGAAATTAATGAGAAAATTTAATTTAATTTAATTTAATTTAATTTAATTTAATTTAATTTAATTTAATTTAATTTAATTTAATTTAATTTAATTTAATTTAATTTAATTTAATTTAATTTTCTATACTGGTTATCCTCACAAGGGTCACGGGGGTGCTGGAGCCTATCCCAGCTGTCTCGGGGCGAGAGGCGGGGTACACCCTGGACTGGTGGCCAGCCAATCCCAGGGCACATATAGACAAACAACCATTCACACTCACATTCATACCTATGGACAATTTGGAGCGGCCAATTAACCTAGCATGTTTTTGGAATGTGTTAGTGTTCTTACAAAGAACACTAAACTCATCACACACCAACTTAACACTCAAAAGGTATAATTAACCACTCGATTACTGTGCAGCCCCACCTTATAATTATTAACTAATTTAATCCCAGCCATTTTTCAAAGACATTTTAGACGATTTTGACTGACATATTTCACACATACTTGCAAATGATGACTAATCATGATTAATTAATTTGAAAACTGTGATTAATGTAATGACATTTTTAGTTACAATGCATTGGACGACTGCTTTGAATGTGAGTCGGCCAAAGAAAAAGCAAAGCGGATGTGGTCCAATTCCAAACTGTATGACCTCGGGGCTATTGGACTTTGCGCTGATGTGCGACCTTTGAACTTTTGCGCATACGAGCTACCGTCGCAAGTCTTGCCTTTCAAACTTCCCATCCAGAAGAAGTCCAAGCCGCCTGGACGCTGGTGAATGGGACTACTTAAGCAGATCCACAGTAAACCGTGCCTGGCTTGGCACCATACTGGTCCATCACAAGTTGACTTAAATGTCTCTGGCGAGGTCTCAAAGAAGGACGGCGCCAAGGAGCCGTGGAGCCGAGGAAGGCTGCTGGCCAACACTTAAAAACCTGGACTGGATCTCTTGGAGATGAGATCACTGACTTGTGAGGACATTTAAGATGTTTGGCATCTGATTGTTGCAGGTCCCCCAGAGGACAGCCACCCTGCAGGACTTTAGAACAAACCATGGAGGACTTCAAGGCTCCTGGGGTTCCTGGGGGTCCTGGTCGGCCTGCTCTCTGACCTGTGGAAGTGGCGTGCAGGAGAGGAGTCGACCCTGCCTGCGGGTGTACGCGCCGTCCTTACACCACAGACATGTCATCTCAGCCCTGAAGCCTTCAGTTCCTGTGTACCGAGACACCGCGGCATGGTCTGACGCCGGAGGTCACCAGGAACCGCGTCACTTGATGGCGACCCCACCTGGTGGACGCAGGTACGGCGACATTGGATGGTAGTTCGTCTCTGACATTATTTCATCAACAAATCTAACATAAGATGTTTTGCTAACTCAAGAAATCAAAAATGTTAAAGTACATTTAGTCGTCAACAAATCCAACGTATGTGTTTTTGCTAACGTTAGGGGAAATTCAGTCGTCAACAAATCTAACAAACGCATTTTAGCTATTATTAAAGGCGGTTCAATCGTCAACAAATCTACTAACAAACGCATTTTAGCTACTATTAAAGGTGGTTCAGTCACCAACAAATCTAAGGTGTGTGTTTTGCTAACATTAAGGATAATTTAGTAGTCAACAAATTTCATGTAGACATTTTTGCTAACGTTAATGGCGATTTAGTCATCTACAAATCTAGCGTATGTGTTTTTGCTAACATTAAGGATAATTTAGTAGTCAACAATTTTCATGTAGACATTTTTGCTAACGTTAATGGCGTTTTATTCATCTACAAATCTAGCGTATGTGTTTTGCTAACGTTAGAGGCAATTTAGTCGTCAACAAATCTAGCGTATGTGTTTTTGCTAACGTTAGGGGAAATTCAGTCGTCAACAAATCTAACAAACGCATTTTAGCTATTATTAAAGGCAGTTCAGTCATCTACAAATCTAGCGTATGTGTTTTTGCTAACCCTAAGGATAATTTAGTAGTCAACAAAGTTCATGTGACATTTTTACGTTAATGGTGATTTAGTCATCGACAAATCTAAAGTATGTGTTTTTGCTAACATTAAGGATAATTTAGTAATCAACAAATTTCATGTAGACATTTTTACGTTAATGGCGATTTAGTCATCTTCAAATCTAGCGTATGTGTTTCTGCTAACATTAAGGACAATTTAGTAGTCAACAAATTTCATGTAGACATTTTTGCTAACGTTAATGGTGATTTAGTCATCTACAAATATAGAGTATGTGTTTATGCTAACATTAAGGATAATTTAGTAATCAACAAATTTCATGTAGACATTTTTGCTAACGTTAATGGCGATTTAGTCATTCACATGTATACGTATGTGTTTTTGCTAAAGTTAGGTGCAATTTTGTCCCCAACAAATATAGCTTATGCATTTTTGCTATTATTAAAGGCGATTCACTTGCTAACAAATCTAACTTACGCATCTTTTCTAACATTAAAAGCAATTCAGTCATGAAAATGTTTTCACGTACGCTTTTACTATTATCAAAGGCGATTCGGTCACCAACAAATGTAACATATAACGTGTTTTTGCTCACGTTAAAGATGATTTAGCCATCTACAAATCTAGCATACATGTTTTTGCTAAAGTTAATTGCATTTTCAACAAATCTACCATATGCATTTTTGCTATTATTAAAGGCGGTTCAGTCGCCAACAAATCTAAGGTTAGTGTTTTTGCTAACATTAAGGGTAATTTAGTAGACATTTTTACGAACGTTAATGGCGATTTAGTCGTCTACAAATCTAGCGTATGTGTTTATGCTAACGTTAGAGGCAATTTAGTCGTCAACAAATCTAGCGTATGTGTTTTTGCTAACGTTAGGGGAAATTCAGTCGTCAACAAATCTAACGCATTTTAGCTATTATTAAAAGCGGTTCAATCATCTACAAATCTAGCGTATGTGTTTTTGCTAACATTAAGGATAATTTAATAGTCAACAAATTTCATGTAGACATTTTTGCTAACGTTAATGGCGATTTAGTCATCTACAAATCTAGCGTGTGTGTTTATGCTAACATTAAGGATAATTTAGTAGTCAACAAATTTCATGTAGACATTCTTGCTAACGTTAGTGGCGTTTTATACATCTACAAATCTAGCGTGTGTGTTTTGCTAACGTTAGAGGCAATTTAGTCATCAACAAATCTAGCGTATGTGTTTTTGCTAACGTTAGGGGAAATTCAGTCGTCAACAAATCTAACAAGCGCATATTTGTTATTATTAAAAGTCCATTCAGTCGTCAACAAATCTAGCGTATGTGTTCATGCTAACGTTAGAGGCAATTTAGTCATCAACAAAACTAGCATATGTGTTTATGCTAACATTAAGGTTAATTTAGTAGTCAACAAATTTCATGTAGACATTTTTACGTTAATGGCATTTTATTCATCTACAAATTTAGCGTATGTGTTTTTGCTAACATTAAGGATAATTTAGTAGTCAACAAATTTCATGTAGACATTTTTACATTAATGGCGTTTTAGTCATCTACAAATCTAGCGTGTGTGTTTTGCTAACGTTAGAGGCAATTTAGTCGTCAACAAATCTAGCGTATGTGTTTTTGCTAACGTTAGGGGAAATTCAGTCGTCAACAAATCTAACAAACGCATATTTGTTATTATTAAAAGTCCATTCAGTCGTCAACAAATCTAGCGTATGTGTTCATGCTAACGTTAGAGGCAATTTAGTCGTCAACAAATCTAGCGTATGTGTTTATGCTAACGTTAAAGGCGATTTTGTTGTCATACACATTTTGCATTGCACATTTTTCCTTATTGGCATTTTAGTTATCTACAAATCTAGCATATTGTTTATGCTAACATTAAGGATAATTTAATAGTCAACAAATTTCTTGTAGACATTTTTGCTAATGTTAATGGCGATTTAGTCATCTACAAATCTAGCGTATGTGTTTATGCTAATGTTTAAGGCGATTTTGTTGTCAACAAATCGAACATACACATTTTTGCAAATTAGTAATCAACAAATTTCATGTACATGGTTTTACTAACATTAAGGATAATTTAGTAGTCAACAAATTTTGTGTAGACATTTTTACGTTAATGGTGTTTTAGTTATCTACAAATCTAGCGTATGTGTTTTTGCTAACATTAAGGATGTTAGTCTGATGATAATTTAGTAGTCAACAAATATCAACGTTAATGGCGATTTAGTCATCTACAAATCTAGCGTATGTGTTTTTGCTAACGTTAGAGGCAATTTAGTCGTCAACAAATCTAGCGTATGTGTTTATGCTAACGTTAAAGGCGATTTTGTTGTCAACAAATCGAACATACACATTTTTGCAAATTAGTAATCAACAAATTTTATGTACATGGTTTTACTAACATTCAGGATATTTAAGTAGTCAACAAATTTCTTGTAGACATTTTTACGTTAATGGCATTTTAGTCATCTACAAATGTAGAGTATGTGTTTATGCTAACATTAAGGATAATTTAGTAGTCAACAAATTTCATGTAGACATTTTTGCTAACGTTAATGGCGTTTTATTCATCTACAAATCTAGCGTGTGTGTTTTGCTAACGTTAGAGGCAATTCAGTCGTCAACAAATCTAACAAACGCATTTTAGCTATTATTAAAGGCGGTTCAGTCATCTACAAATCTAGCGTATGTGTTTTTGCTAACATTAAGGACAATTTAGTAATCAACAAATTTCGTGTAGACATTTTTGCTAACGTTAATGGCGATTTAGTCCTCTACAAATCTAGCGTATGTGTTTTTGCTAACATTAAGGATAATTTAGTAATCATCAAAGTTTAAAGTTGATTTAGTCAGCAACAAATCACACACCACAAACATACGCATGTTTTCTAACGTTAAAAGCAATTATTTGTAAACAAATATTTAGGCGATTTAATTGCCAACCAATCTGACGCACATGGTTTTGCTAACATTAAATTCGATTTAGTCGTCAACAAATTTAACGTGCATGTTTTTGTCAAAATAAATGTTAAGCTAGTGACTTCAACAAACTTTTTGTTCAGTGATGATTAAAGACAAACGAACGCCTTCAGCGGATCCAATGTCCAGTATATCTTTTCCTAAACATCAGCGGCCATTACATATGAGTCTTTGGATGTGTTTTTGTACTTTTCAACCGGCCTAACTAACCCGTGATCTTGTGGTTCTCGAGCCAAGTCCTTAAAGCCCCCACCCTCCAAATCGGTGAGGGCTGCCAAACCCTGTCGCCAGTGGACCATCAAGGAATCAGAAACAAACAACAAACAAATGCTGTTTTCTTTTGACTTTATAATAGGTACAGTATTTGTCCAGAAAACCCAGCTGGGTCTGAAAGGGTTGAGCATTTTTGATTGTGTTTTCAGGCGGATTATTCCCATCACCCCCGGCAGGTACGGCTACGGAAAAGCTCCTTTGCATTCCAATGCGGAGCAGACCGGGTCCGGAAGAGTCCACCACCCCGACAGACAGAAACGCTCGGCTTCCTCTCGACACGTTGGCCTCAGGTCGCGCCACCAAACGCACCACCACAGCCGGGCCCAAACGCAGCCTCTCTGGGCGCCGCTCTACCGGCAGACCTCGGCCAGACAGAGTTCCGGATCCCAGCAGCAGAAATCCGAGAGTCCGTACGACCCCCTGCCCACTTCTGTTTGCACGGGGGAGCACGCTCACCGCAGGCTCTGCAGCACTAATGTACGCTTTTTTTTTTATACATCTACATTCTTCCATAGAAGTAGATATCATCAACTTAGTGGCCGCTGCAAATGCATCATGATGCATTCAAAGCGCATCAGTAGTAAAGTAAATCACAGTCTCCGCTTGTTTAGATTCACAGAAACCTGCTTTTCATCTAAACAGAAAAAAAGAGCACAGAGTCATCATGTGAACTTCCTGGAGCGACAAAAACGACCATTCCATTTTTTTGTGTCACCTTGTCCTCACCCACCTTTGGGAACAAACAAAGCCTTGCTGCGTGTTTAAGGTCATGCTAGGGTGACGCAGAGATGTTAGCGGTAGACCTCTCGTGTTTGTTTGGATTTCAACCCCCCCCATAGGAAAATGTATCTGTTCCAGTGTCAAACTGTACTGGCTATTGGTAATGGTAATGGTTTTATTTCATTTGAACATGCATCAGATTCCAATTGAGTGCATCCCATAATCAGTTCCCAGTTCCACATGTCCAAAAGGAGTAGGAAGAAGCAAAGCTTATTAAATCCTACCCCTCCATCTGGTACTTTTACAATCACTAACTGTTACATTTGTTCACTTCCTGCTTTCCTAATATAATTTTAGTTATTTATTTTAATTTTTAAAATTTATTAATTTTAATTTTTTAAAACTGATTATTTTTTATTTTTTAAATTTTTTAATTTTAATTTTAATTTTAATTTTAATTTTAATTTTAATTTTAATTTTAATTTTAATTTTAATTTTAATTTTAATTTTAATTTTAATTTTAATTTTAATTTTAATTTTAATTTTAATTTTAATTTTAATTTTAATTTTAATTTCATGTTTAACTGTCATACCAGTGTCGTACGATGTTTTTAAGCAACATTTGAACATTTTTAACTGTCACGCAATTCAAAGAAAAGGAAAGAATTATGTGTTCATGTTTCATGTAAGGATTGTGAATGATGGGCAAAAAATGCACACTTCCCCTTTAAGGGAACTTTTCATTGTGAATGCATTATGAATAAGTGTAAAAACAAGTTACAAGCTCATACAAGTGCAAAAAAAAACATTTTTAAAGTACATTTTAACATGTTTAACTGTCATACCAGTGTCGAAAAAATGTTTTTAAGTAACATTTGAACATTTTTAACTAACTGTCACGGAATTCAAAGAAAAGGAAAGAATTATGTGTTCATGTTTCATGTAAGGATTGTGAATGATGGGCAAAAAATGCACACTTCCCCTTTAAGGGAACTTTTCATTGTGAATGCATTGTGAATAAGTGTAAAAACAAGTTACAAGCCCATACAAGTGCAAAAAAAAACATTTTTAAAGTACATTTTAACATGTTTAACTGTCATACCAGTGTCGAAAAAATGTTTTTAAGTAACATTTGAACATTTTTAACTAACTGTCACGGAAGCGTAAAAATGGGCTGTAAAGTACAAGTGTAAATATTTCTTTTAACCACTTTAAAGGCCAACACAGCAAAAAGATAACATCTCAGCTATTATAAGAACTATTCTCACATATTGTGACTTTTTGTCCTCATAATTTCAGCAAATTATCTTAAAATGCTCCTAAAGTAAGTTTTTGTAGTTGTGTTTTGTTTTCACTTTAGCAACTTTTATTGCAATTCTACTACCATTTTCTCTTTAAAGTACAAAGTTTTTTTGTATATTTTTCTCATATCTTTCTTTTAGTAATATTTTGATTTAGATTTTTGCTGTCTTTTTTAGATCGGGGTTCAAAATAAGGTTCATTCTTGCAAAGGTTGTGTGCTCACGTTTCTTCTTGCTGCTTTCCAGGCCTGTCCTGCATCCAGCAAACACATCCGAGCTGTTCAATGTTCCGCATACAACAAGCAGCCTTTTATGGGCCGACTGTACGACTGGGAGCCCTTTCACGAAGGTGAGCATGGTGTCTCATTTCCTGGTAAACACGGGACATTGTTGAAGAAATAAATGTAAATAGTCAAGTCTGCCAGTTGTGAGGTCACAGTTGTTCACATTTCCCTGACCTGTGACTTATTCTTTTCCCGCTTGGCCTCGGTGGCGTTGATAAATGTTTGTTTATTCAAACTCGGTGACCTTTTCTCACTTGGCTTGTAACCAGGCAAACCTTTAATTTACGGCATATTTTAGCAAGAAATGCTTTATATGTTTGCTTTTTTATTTTACTTTTTATGGGCGGGTTTAGTAAAGTGCTGCACTTTACTCAACCTCCATTACCGACAATTCATCTTCACTTTTGTCTTTCATTCATTCATTTTATAATAATAATAATAAGCACATCTTCTACCACTTACAGTGAAGAAAATAAGTATTTGAACACCCTGCTATTTTGCTATTTCTCCCACTTAGAAATCATGGAGGGGTCTGAAATTTTCATCGTAGGTGCATGTCCACTGTGAGAGAGATAAACTAAAAAGAAAAATCCAGAAATCACAATGCATGATTTTTTAACAATTTATTTGTGTGATACAGCTGCAAATAAGTATTTGAACACCTGAGAAAATGAATGTTAATATTTGGTACAGTAGCCTTTGTTTGCTATTACAGAGGTCAAACGTTTCCTGTAGTTTTTCACCAGGTTTGCACACACTGCAGGAGGGATCTTGGCCCACTCCTCCACACAGATCTTCTCTAGATCAGTCAGGTTTCTGGGCTGTCGCTGAGAAACACGGAGTTTGAGCTCCCTCCAAAGATTTTCGATTGGGTTCAGGTCTGGAGACTGGCTGGGCCATGCTAGAACCTTGATATGCTTCTTACGGAGCCACTCCTTGGTTTTCCTGGCTGTGTGCTTCGGGTCGTTGTCGTGTTGGAAGACCCAGCCACGACCCATCTTCAATGCTCTGACAGAGGGAAGGAGGTTGTTCCCCAAAATCTCACAATACACGGCCCCAGTCATCCTCTCTTTAATGCAGTGCACTCGTCCTGTCCCATGTGCAGAAAAACACCCCCAAAGCATGATGCTACCACCCCCATGCTTCACAGTAGGGATGGTGTTCTTCGGATTGTACTCTTCATTCTTCTTCCTCCAAACACGCTTATTGGAATTATGACCAAAAAGTTCTATTTTGGTCTCATCTGACCATAAAACTTTCTCCCATGACTCCTCTGTATCATCCAAATGGTCATATGCAAACTTAAGACGGGCCTTGACATGTGCTGGTTTAAGCAGGGGAACCTTTCGTGCCATGCATGATTTCACATCATGACGTCTTAGTGTATTACCTACAGTAACCTTGGAAACGGTGGTCCCAGCTCTTTTCAGGTCATTGACCAAGTCCTGTCGTGTAGTTCTGGGCTGATTCCTCACCTTTCTTAGAATCATTGAGACCCCACGAGGTGATATCTTGCATGGGGCTCCACTCCGATTGAGATTGACCGTCATGTTTAGCTTCTTCCATTTTCTAATGATAGCTCCAACAGTGGACCTTTTTTCACCAAGCTGCTTGGTAATTGCTCCGTAGCCCTTTCCAGCCTTGTGGAGGTGTACAATTTTGTCTCTGGTGTCTTTGGACAGCTCTTTGGTCTTCGCCATGTTACAAGTTAAAGTCTTACTGATTGTATGGGGTGGACAGGTGTCTTTATGCAGCTAACGACCTCAAACAGGTGCATCTGATTCAGGATGATACATGGAGTGCAGGTGGACTTCTAATGGGCAGACTAACAGGTCTTTCAGGGTCAGAATTCTAGATGATACACAGGTGTTCAAATACTTATTTGCAGCTGTATCACACAAATAAATTGTTAAAAAATCATGCATTGTGATTTCTGGATTTTTCTTTTTAGTTTATCTCTCTCACAGTGGACATGCACCTACGATGAAAATTTCAGACCCCTCCATGATTTCTAAGTGGGAGAAATAGCAAAATAGCAGGGTGTTCAAATACTTATTTTCTTCACTGTATCCTCACAAGGGTCGCGGGGGTTGCCGGAGCCTATCCCAGCTGTCTTGGCACATATAGACAAACAACCCACGCATGCACGGGGAAAATATGTGTACTCCAAACAGAGATGGCCAAGGGTGGAATTGAACCAACACAGTGTGGAGAACCCCCCCTGAGGAAGACTAAGAGCATAAAATAGGACTGAAAAGATAAAAACATAAGAAAAGTTTAAAATATTAGTTAAAAGCCTGATTAAAAAGGTGTGTCTTTAATCTTTAAAAAAAAATATCAAGGAGGAGGAAGAAATAAAGCTTATTAAATCCTACCCCTCCATCTGGTACTTTTACAATCAGTAACTGTTACATTTGTTCACTTCCTGCTTTCCTAATATAATTTAAATTATTTATTTTTAAAAATTAATTCCTTTTTATTTTTAATTAATAAATTATTTTTTGAATTAATTATTTTCATTTTCATTTTCATTTTCATTTTCATTTTCATTTTCATTTTCATTTTCATTTTCATTTTCATTTTCATTTTTATTTTTATTTTTATTTTATTTTTATTTTTATTTTTATTTTTATTTTTATTTTTATTTTTATTTTTATTTTTATTTTTATTTTTATTTTTTGTCACATACGTGATTAAAAAAGGTGTGTCTTTAATCTTTTTTTTTTTTTTTAAATATCAAGCTAACCACTCGTCCACCGTGCAGCACTTTTGTCTTTCTGGAAATGTTATTTACTGTGGGTGTGCTTCCACTGCCGTCCAACAGGTGGCGGCAAATCACTTTCATAAATAGCTAATGCTGCAATAAAAAAAAAATACAGTAGCAATGTGTGCTAAAAAATATTTTTAAAAATATATGCATACACAATTTTATTTGATATATGTTTCCCATTTTTATTAACTTAAAAAACGTTTTTTTTTTTTTAAAAAAGTTTAAATAAAAAAAGTAAAAAAAAAAAGTTTAAAATAAAAAAAGTTGTTATGCTTGTTAAAAGCGCATACATTAGATGTGTAAAACAGACCAAATCATCCACCCCCAACAATGACACATGAAACATCAAACACATTAAATAATGTGTTTGAAAAAGTATGGAATGGTCAAATGATTGGAAAGGAGTTCAGTCAACGTTCCCAAATGCCAAACGGCATCTCGGGTTTGACATTATCATGTTTCCTGTCGTCTAAATCTGCTTTAAATCTGCTTTCAGTTGTCGACGGTCAACACTGCCAGCTCAACTGCCGGGCGGCGGGCTTCAGGTTCTACGTGCGATTATCCAATAAGGTGATTGACGGGACGCCCTGCGGACGCAATGATTCTTCTTCTGTGTGCGTGGAGGGACAGTGCACGGTAGGATCACCCTCGATTATACTTCATCTACTCATCCACCCGGCTGTCATGTATACGGCCAGGAGGGGGCAGGAACGGATCACAGGGAGCGACTGCAGTGTCGATTCTCAGGTCAACAGGAAGTTTGGATCAAACCAGGACTCCTTGTACTTTCCACCCACATTCCCATCCAAGTGGCTAAAAACACACCTGTCGGATTTGGACCGACAACTTGCTGTGTAGGAGCGAATGTGATCCGTTCACGTCTTAACAAAGAAGGATCACCTTTCTGTCCACCCAAAGCGGTGCGTTCACTTCCCGCTCTGTTCCTCGCATGTTCCTTCTCATCCACAAAAAAGGAGGTGACTTTTTTTTTTCCTTATTGTTCGAGTCAGCTGCTCTAGTCATTCGACCCGGAAATCCTCCCTTCCTGGGTGAGCGATAACACCAAAACATCTGGCTAGTATGAATCAGGTACCGCTCTCGTTATATCAATACGGCACTAGTAGTCATTCAATTCCCAATCTAATACAGAGTAAAATTCAAAATACAATCTACGTTCCAAACGGTGCATTCGACTTTAAAAAAATTACATGGTGTATTTGAACGCAGCACCTCATGGCTTATAATAGCAATGTTAAAAGGGGACCTCATTCATTCATTCATTTTCTACCGCTTTTCCTCACGAGGGTCGCAGGAAGACTAAGAGCATAAAATAGGACTAAAAAGATAAAAACGTAAGAAAAGTTTAAAATATTAGTTAAAAGCCTGATTAAAAAGTGTGTCTTTAATCTTTTTTAAAAACTATAAAGGAGTAGGAAGAAGCAAAGCTTATTAAATCCTACCCCTCCATCTGGTACTTTTACAATCACTAACTGTTACATTTGTTCACTTCCTGCTTTCCTAATATAATTCAAATTATTTATTTTTTAAAATTAATGTATTTTATTAATTAATTAATAATTTTAATTAATAATTTATTTTTATTTTTATTTTTATTTTTATTTTTATTTTTATTTTTATTTTTATTTTTATTTTTATTTTTATTTTTATTTTTATTTTTATTTTTATTTTTATTTTTATTTTTATTAAAAAAAACAAACAACCATTCACACTCACATTCATACCTATGGACAATTTGGAGTCGCTAATTAACCTAGCATGTTTTTGGAATGTGGGAGGAAACCGGAGTACCCGGAGAAAACCCACGCATGCACCAAGAGAACATATTTTTTTTTCATTCATACATTTTCTACCGCTTTTCCTCACGAGGGTCGCGGGTGTGCTGGAGCCTATCCCAGCTGTCTTGGGGCGAGAGGCGGGGTACACCCTGGACTGGGTGCCAGCCAATCACAGGGCACATATAGACAAACAACCATTCACACTCACATTCATACCTATGGACAATTTGGAGTCGCTAATTAACCTAGCATGTTTTTGGAATGTGGGAGGAAACCGGAATACCCGGGGAAAACCAATGAATCAAAATTCAATTGCCATAAAATTGTTAAATAATGGTAACTAAATAAAAAGCACACACACTCGGGTTCCTGCTGTAGCTGAAGGTAGCAAACCACTGAAGTGCTTTCAAGGAATGCATCCTGAAAGTCCGGGCGCTTGTGGGCGTGTTGATGTTTTCCCAAGTCCAAACATGCTGAGACAACTTCCTGAGGCTCAGGAGCATCAACACGCCAAACATCACCACCAGACCTCTAAAACTGCTTTTCTCATAAACGAATGCGTGTCGGCGGCCGATTGCGTCTTTGCACATGCTTGTGGGATCGCGGCGTCGGTATTCCCGATCACGGCGGACTAGTCTGGCAATGACATGATGCTGAGTTATGGAGGTCGGAGTTCACCGAAAGGGCAGCGCAGCCTTGAGTCTTGTTGTGCCGCTACTGTTCAGAGTCCGGGTATGAGAATTCCAGTCGTAGGACAGTCAGGACAAACGGCGGCTTAGGAGGATTTAGGATGTGAAGGAGATGACAGATTCATGTCTCGGTGTTGGACCGTACATCCTGATGCTGGACTGCCGTCTGGCTCCTTCTGGTCCGCTTGAAGTCCGCCGCTGGCCTGTGGACCATCTCTTGAAGTTTGTCTCCACATCTTCCCACCCTTTGACTTCTGATCGGGAACAGAACGGAACGTTGAAGGTGCAGAAAGCAACGGAGAACGGTGTTAGAAGCCCAGTTAGTGGCATCTGAGGGCAGGCCCCCTTCGGCAGATTTATGAGGGTACAACATTTGGTTATTTTTAGCAAGTCCTCGGGCAGACAGACGACTTTTGACAGTGACAGGACGCCATCTGGGTGGCGGTCTGTTGAAGACCATGTCGGATGCTCGGGGATGTCAGACCGGTGGTGCGCTCCGTGTGTGGTCCGCGCTTGTCGGGTGCCGCACATTAAGGATCGTGTGAAGAAATACTACAATAAACATAGCATAATATCATTTTATTTCAATACATTTCTAGGAAATAACAAAGAAAAAAATATTAAAATATTGTGTGTTTTAATAATAATTTTTTTAAATATAAAATTATTTCTTTTAGAGATTTTTTTACAAATACCATATACAGTTAGAACAAGATTAAGAAGGGATTTGAAAACAAAAAACAATTAACAATCAGTTTTTCAAACAAATTCAGTTTTGGTGTAACAATATCTAAATAATATGAAATATTATGAGAAAAATGACTTTTTATGACAATAAAAAAGTCATCACAAAATGACTTTTCAATATTCCCGTCATAAGAATCCATTCTACCGCATGCTAAATATTCAGTGTGTGTTTTATAAATAAGACGTCAGCATGTGGCGTGTGTGGAGGGTCACAAGGTGAAGCCCCGTGGTAAATTAGGCACTCATCTTCGGGCATCTGACTTTGAGGAAAAAGGCGTGCGGCGAGTGTATAAAGACGTTCAACTTATTTAGCATCTTTGACACTTGGTGATAGCATGCCATCACCCATCAGGAAAGTGCTAAGGACCGAAAGTGATCCAGCAGTTCTATTTTGATTTTACGCCATGCCATGTAACTTGAAACTAAACATGCTGGCTAACATGCTAGCATGCAAACATCCTACAGTTTTGCTTCCCGGAAAGGATACAATAGTTCTATAGTGATTATACACCATGCAATGTTGTTTTATACAATTCTGAATGACATGAATAGATAGAATGCTAACATGCTAAGTTAGCATAGTATCACCCAGCAAGAAAGTGTGAAGCACTGAAAGTGATACAGCAGTACTCGCAATTTTACACCATGCTATGTTCATGTATACAGCTCAGTATTGTAAATAGAAAAAATGTCAACATGCTAACAGTTAGCATGCTATAACCTAACAAAAAAGTGGACGTAACGAAAGTGATACAGCAGTGCTAGTGATTTTACATCATGCCATGTTCATGTATACAGCTCAAAATTGTAAATGGAAAAAATGCCAACATGCTAACAGTTAGCATGCTATAACCTAGCCAAAAAAGTGGAAGTAACGAAAGTGATACACAGCAGTACTATAGTGATTTTACACCATGCCATGTTCATGTATACAGCTCAGAATTGTAAATAGTAAAAATGCCAACATGCTAAGAGTTAGCATGCTATAACCTAGCCAAAAAGTGGAAGTAACGAAAGTGATACAGCAGTACTATAGTGATTTTACACCATGCCATGTTCGTGTATACAGCTCAGAATTGTAAATGGGAAAAATGCCAACATGCTAACAGTTAGCATGCTGTAACCTAACAAAAAAGTAGAAGTAATGAAAGTGATACAGCAGTACTAGTGATTTTACACCATCCCATGTTTATGTATACAGCTCAGAATTGTAAATAGTAAAAATGCTAACATGCTAACAGTTAGCATGCTATAACCTAGCAAAAAAGTGGAAGTAACAAAAGTGATACTGTAGTACTATAGTGATTTTACACCATGCCGTGTTCGCGTATACAGCTCAGAATTGTAAATAGAAAAAATGCCAACATGCTAACAGTTAGCATGCTATAACCTAGCAAAAAAGTGGAAGTAAATAAAGTGATACAGCAGTACTATAGTGATTTTACACCATGCCATATAAGTTATGATATGTAAGTAGCTAAAATGTTAACAAGCTAACAGTTAGCATACTAGCGAGAAAGCGTGAAGTACAGAAAGTGATACAGCAGTTATATGGTGCTCTTACAAGTTGCCATGTTGGGTTATACAATTCCAAATGACTTCAACAGATACAATGTCAACATGCTAACAGTTGGCGTACCAACATGAATGATTTGGCATGGATCCTCCCATCCTTGTCCTTCAACATGGCTGAGTGTATGCGTATGTGCTTTAATGAAGCTATAATGGTCTCTCCATTATACCGCCCTCCTCCCCTACACCGCCCCCCGCCTCTCTTTACAAGGGGGGACTGGTCGGGATGGTCTCTGTAGTGAGAGTGGCTTTTTTTTTTGAGGGGGGCCAGGACGAGGTTGTGGACAGGAGAGAGCGATCGCTTTCTAACGCTGGGGAGAGAGAGAGATAGAGAGCGAGGGAGAGAGAATGCTGACAGGACCGACCCTGCTGCTCCTTGCCTGCCTCCACGTGCAGGGGAAGCCGCGCTCTCAGGTAAGGACGGCGCTGCAGGAACATTGGGAGAACCTCCATGAAGAGCCTAAAACGAGATGATGCATTGATTGGGAGAAGCTCCAATTAAGACAACCGTTGGTTCTGGTTGAACTTTGATGTTTTCATGTCAGTCGGCGTCATGGTGGACCACCGGTGGACCACCGCTAGTTCTAATGGCTGGAATTAGTCTGTCACCGTCTGTGGTCCAGCTAGTTTTAGCTCTGCCGGGTGATTGACGACGCCGGTATGCGAGGGGCCTCAGGTCATTAATGCGAGCATGTAAATGACCCCCCCGCCCCTCGGCCATGATCATTAATTTACAGCTATTTGCTGGTCAGAGCAGAAGAAAATTGACACAATTGCATCTTGAAACATTTGCTGTTTCTGTGACATCTTCATCAGACCGTAGTCAAAGATCCTCTACGTGACAGGAGAGCTCTGCTGTTTTGAAGCACCTACTGCAAAAACACGAGTCAGAGATCTTCTTCATGACTGCAGTGCTCTGCTGTTTTTAAAGACCTGCTACAAAAACATTCATTAAAGATCGTCTGCTATTTCTAAGGACCGACTGCAAAAAAAAAATGGCCAAAGATCCTCTATATGACAGGAGTGCTTTGCTGTTTTTGAGCACATACTGCAAAAACATAAGTCAAAGATTTTCTTTATGACATTCTTGATTACTTTTCAGGATTTGCTGCAAAAAGAGTCAAATATCTTTTTGACATTAACTTATTAGCTTATTAGCTTTTTTACACCATGTTCATGTATACAGCTCAGAATTGTAAATAGAAAAAAATGCCAACATGCTAACAGTTAGCATGATACAATCTAGCCAAAAAGTGGAAGTGACAAAAGTGATACAGCAGTACTAGTGATTTTACACCATGCCATGTTAATGTATACAGCTCAGAATTGTAAATAAAAAAATGCCAACATGCTAACCATTAGCATGCTATAACCTAACCAAAAAGTGGAAGTAAATAAAGTGATACAGCAGTACTATAGTGATTTTACACCATGCCATGTTCGTGTATACAGCTCAGAATTGTAAATAGAAAAAATGCCAACATGCTAACAGTTAGCATGCTATAACCTAGCAAAAAAGTGGAAGTAACAAAAGTGATACAGCAGTGCTAGTGATTTTACACCATGCCATGTTCATGTATACAGCTCAGAATTGTATACAGAAGAAATGGCAACATGCTAACAGTTAGCATGCTATAACCTGGCCAAAAAGTAGAAGTAACAAAAGTGATACAGCAGTACTATAGTGATTTTACACCATGCCATGTTCATGTATACAGCTCAGAATTGTAAATAAAAAATGCCAACATGCTAAGCATTAGCATGCTATAACCTAGCAAAAAAGTGGAAGTAAATAAAGTGATACAGCAGTACGAGTGATTTTACACAATGCCATGTTCATGTATACAGCTCAGAATTGTAAATAGTAAAAATGGCAACATGCTAACAGTTAGCATGCTATAACCTAGCCAAAAAGTGGAAGTAACGAAAGTGATACAGCAGTACTAGTGATTTTACACCATGCCATGTTCATTTATATACAGCTCAGAATTGTAAATTAAAAAATGCCAACATGCTAACCGTTAGCATGCTATAACCTAACAAAAGAGTGGAAGTAAATAAAGTGATACAGCAGTACTAGTGATTTTACACCATGCCATGTTCATATATACAGCTCGGAATTGTAAATAGTAAAAATGCCAACATGCTAACAGATAGCATGCTATAACCTAGCCAAAAAGTGGAAGTAATGAAAGTGATACAGCAGTACTATAGTGATTTTACACCATGCCATGTTCATGTATACAGCTCAGTATTGTAAATAAAAAAAAATGTCAACATGTTAACCGTTAGCATGCTATAACCTAGCCAAAAAGTGGAAGTAACAAAAGTGATACAGCAGTGCTAGTGATTTTACACCATGCCATGTTCATTTATATACAGCTCAGAATTGTAAATTAAAAAATGCCAACATGCTAACCGTTAGCATGCTATAACCTAACAAAAGAGTGGAAGTAAATAAAGTGATTCAGCAGTACTAGGGATTTTACACCATGCCATGTAAGTTATGCTATTCCTACTTATGTAAGTAGCTAAAATGTTAATATGCTAACAGTTAGCATACTAGCGAGAAAGCGTGAAGTACTGAAAGTGATACAGCAGTTATATGGTGCATATGCAGGAGGATATTTAGTGGACATATTGGGATTTGGAGAGCTCTTCACACAAATGAAACATGCTAAAATGTCTTCTTTTGACATGGCGGCTCATCTGGAAATGCAATGAAAATCTCCCTTTTGAGATTATCCACGTCCAAAGACGAGGAATGTTTCGTCAATCTGGGAGTCCAATTAGTCAAGTTTGTCAAGTCAAGTCGTCCAGCAGCCACACGCTGGGATGACGTACGTCTTTAAGTTGCTTTAAGAGGCAGCCGGCGTCTGTGATGTATGTTCACATGGACAAAAAAAAAACACCAGTAAAGCCTCTAGACTACTATCATGCTACATATCATACACACATAGAAATAATATCTTAAAATAGCATTTTATTATGCCAGCAGTGTATTAATAACACGCAAAATGCATGCAAACCAAGGCAAAATTGTTAACCGAAAAACATGCTAACCGAGGCGGCTGCTAACTCGGGTTCCGCCGTACAGTGCAGTCATATCCTTCAAAATAAGCTCAGGAAAACAGTACAAGAGTACACGTTACAGTATTATCGGAAGTATAACAACAATTTTAGTGTTTAACTCGTGTTAAACATTCGAATGGAGGAATGCTGGAGTCAAGCGTCTTCATGTCAGCAGGCTTAACCTTCATGTTATTGCGTAAGAATGAAGGCTTGTTGTGTCGTGGCCAACTATTCCATCTCTCCAGTGACGAGTGTGTGTGTGTGTGTGTGTGTGTGCGTCTTGTGGGAAAATACTCAGTCAGGATTTAGGTTTAAGACCGTGTTGTTTTTTTTTTCCAAAGTTGACTAGGAGTCTCATGTAACCATTTCCAGATGAAGGTAGGATCTAGCGACGTTTAAAAAAAAGAAAAAGAAAATATAAAATCCCATTATGGCTGCAGAGAAGAACGCAGATGGCAGCTGGGAGCCACCCACTGAGAGAAAGTCACTCATGTGGTGAAGAGCGGAGCTTTTCTTCCACAAAAACATGCTGAGATTTCTCTTTTTAGGGTTGTCAAAATAGCGACGGGCTCGGCATCAGCGACACCTCGTTTTTTTTTTTTACGACGTATTTTGATCGCACAGGAGGCGATAATTCAGCCACACATTTTTTTTTTGTTTTGAGCGAATCGAGAGGCAGTGTTTGTATGTTGCTAGCATAGCTAAAAAACAGATTAACTGATTAACTCAATATACCAATGTCATATTTACTGTATCCGTCCTCAACTGCACAATAATAGATTCTCGAACAGTTATGAGCCAAACTGTACCGTGGTGAAATTGGATATTCAGCTCCGTAGCTACAGCGGTAGTTTCCCTTCACTGCGCCCGGACTACTGTGCCATGGTACGGGGAGGTCATAGCCAAAGTGCTGTTCTGACTGCTGGTTCTTTATACTGGGGACCATCAATCAATTACTATTACTAAGAGTCTGAACCAGTCATGATGTGCTATATATATCGCTATATGGACAGTTACTATGGTACACATTATGTCATTGGATGGTCATATCACCTCGTACTTCAGTACGGGACAAAAAAATAACAAAATTAAAAATTAAAAAAAACAAAAAAACCCAAACTGTATTATGGAAAGCAGGAAGTGAGCAAATTTAATTTAATTTAATTTAATTTAATTTAATTTAATTTAATTTAATTTAATTTAATTTAATTTAATTTAATTTAATTTAATTTAATTTAATTTAATTTAATTTAATTTAATTTAATTTAATTTAATTTAATTTAATTTAATTTAATTTAATTTAATTTAATTTAATAAGATGAAATAAGATAAAATAAGATAAAATAAGATAAAATAAGATAAGATAAGATTTAATTTAATTTAATTTAATTTAATTTAATTTAATTTAATTTAATTTAATTTAATTTAATTTAATTTAATTTAATTTAATTTAATTTAATTTAATTTAATTTAATTTAATTTAATTTAATTTAATTTAATTTAATTTAATATTATTAAATGTAATTAAATGTAATTAAATGTAATTAAATTAAATTAAATTGCATTTAATTTAATTTAAATTAAATTAAATTAAATTACATTTAATTTAATTTAATTTAATTTAATTTAATTTAATTTAATTTAATTTAATTTAATTTAATTTAATTTAATTTAATTTAATTTAATTTAATTTAATTTAATTTAATTTAATTTAATTTAATCTTATCTTATCTTATCTTATCTTATCTTATCTTATCTTATCTTATCTTATCTTATCTTATCTTATTTTATTTCATCTTATTTTATTTTATCTTATTTTACTTTATTTTAGAAAGCAGGCAGTGAGCAATGTAACAGTTACTGATTGTAAAAGTACCAGATGGAGGGGTAGGATTTGATAAGCTTTGCTTCTTCCTACTCCTTTTGGACATGTGGAACTGGGAACTGATTATGGGATGCACTCAATTGGAATCTGATGCATGTTCAAATGAAATAAAACCATTACCATTACCATTACTATTGCGTTGAAGAGTTTGTCAAAAAATTATTTATAACCTGTAAAAATATTTTGAGTGGCCATTTTATTTTGGTTCAGTTCGATCCTTTGAATTAGCGACCTGACTCACAGAAGTTTGTTATAAAAGCCAAACACTGATGATCTGAAGAGCTATTTTCATAACCACATCCAATTCCACAAATCCATGTTAATTCATGTTTGTAGCACAAGCTTATTAGTAAAAATAAGCAGCAGAGCATGTATATTGTCGTGTTTCTTACGTACGTTAGCCGCTAAGCTAGGAATAATCAAGCATTTGTGTCTTTAAAGTGTTGCTTTTAATAGCGATGACTTTTTGACTTCACGGATTGTCCCGGTTCTTCCCGTAACAATTTGAAAAGTCGGCTGTCGTATGATATTTCATTGATGAGTCGGAGACTTGGATGAATAATTAAACCCACGCCGCTGGGTTTATATGTGCCATACAGTTTTTGCATGTTTTCCTTTAGCGGCGTGTTCCACATCCAAGTAGCCGCAGATAACCTCGCACCGTGTCAGCGGTTTTTACGAGCGGGACGTTTTTCCCCCTTTTTTTTTTTAGTTCAAAAATGACTGAAGGGATTTGCACCGACGACACAGACGAGTGCTTTACTAGTCGTCATGTCACCAACACCTTCATGTGGCTGCTTTTTGAGCAGTTCGGGTCCCTTTTTCGAGCTGGAGATCACATTTTAAGTGTTGGCTGAGCTGTGTCATTCCAGACTTGCTTGACTTTTTCAGCATTTTTAACTTTGCCTTCCTTTTGCTGGGAAATAAGTTTTTGGAAGATGGCACTACATGTTTGTTTTGTTCCGTGTAGGAGAGAGAAAAGCTTCTGGATTACATTTATTCCTCATTTCCCCTCCTAGTCCATCCTTCAGTCATTTTTCCTCTTCTCCACTCTCTTTTAAGTGGTTACAATACTGTCAATATCAGTTATACTTTTGTGTGGACTTTAGCATCCATGGACTGGTTGCATTGAGCATGATGTTGCCATGTGTTAGCATTTACGAGTTTATGTCCCTATAAGACAGGGGTGCTCACACTTTTTCAGCATGCGAGCTACTTTTAAAATAACCGAGTCAAAATGATCTACCCACTACAAAAATGCAAAACATCTATTTATTTTCAAATGTATTGAGGATTATTTGTACGTACAATGTATGTTGATGTACCTTACATAACCAAATGAGCCAATATTGCAAAACACACATAATTAACTATTAACATTTTTTGTAATTACCTGAGTTTACTTTGATGACTTGCACTGAATTGAACCAGCCAGGGATGCATAGTCCGGACAGTAGCTGCTGATAGCCAGGTTAGCCAGGTTAGCCAGGCAAACGCACTTCGAAAAAGACATTGTGAAAAAAAAGTCCACCTCCCATTCCGTATGGAAATGATATGTTTTTGCCTTTTTACTTGGTCCAGCTCCTTCACTCATTTTAGTGACCATAAACTTTAGCGAGGGCTTTAAAATCTCGCAATTCGCCGACTAGCTTAGCACTTTGCATCGTTGTTTACGCATGAGCGGTGACCTAAAGGTCAAAATTCAGTTGTCATCTGACTGGTTGTCCTGTATGTCAATCAAGTAACGGGGATGGATGATAGGCTGACATCGTAAGTTCTGCTGCACTTAGAGACGTTGTTTGATTTGATTGGTCGCCCGAAGGGCAACATTCAGTTGTCATCTGAATGGCTGCCCTGTATATCAATCAAGTGACGGCATTGATGCTAGGATGATATTTTTTTAATGTCACGCCGCGATCGACCAGTACCACCTCCACGATCGACTGGTAGATCGCGATCGACTTAATGAGCACCCCTGCTATAAGATGTTAAACACTGCAACTACTATAATATAATGTCCCTCTCGTCCTCCAGAGTTTGGGATGTGATGGCTATCTGGGCTCCGGGAAGGTGATGGACAAGTGCGGCGTCTGCGGAGGCGACGACGCCACCTGCACGCTGATCTCCGGGGTTTTCCAACACTCTTTGTCCAAGATCGGCTACCACAAGATTGTGGAGATTCCGCAGGGAGCCACCAAGATCAACGTCACCGAGATGGCCAAGAGCCGCAACTACCTCGGTGAGGGAAAATACCCATTCAGTCAAATTCTGGGACAAATTAGATTTCACGCTGTGCGTCCACTGAGGTGGAGGGAGGTGCTCACTGTCTGGAACACGCTAGTCCCTCAAAAAACACATTTCCACTGCCGATGTTGTGCCAGTTAGTAAACGCGGCGCCCTCGTGTCCCGGTTCTCCTGAGCTCACCGGCACCAGTGGTGCTTCTGACAAAGTGTGTCCGACAATGAGTGCTCCTTCTTGGGCAGGCTAGTTGGACACCGGGCCCTGAAATCCCGGTTCTCCTGAGCTCCACAACACCAGCGGTGCTTCTGACAAAGTGTGTCTGACAATGAGTGCTCCTCCTTGGGTAGGCTAGTTGAACACCTGGCTCTGACATCACGGTTCTCCTGAGCTCCACAACACCAGCTGTGCTTCTGACAAAGTGTGTCCGACAATGAGTGCTCCTCCTTGGGCAGGCTAGTTGAACATCGGGCCCTGACATTCCGGTTCTCCTGAGCTCCACAGCACCAGCGCACCGCTAACAAAGTGTGTCCGACAATGAGTGCTCCTCCTTGGGTAGGCTCGTTGAACACCGGGCCCTGAAATCCCGGTTCTCCTGAGCTCCACAGCACCAGCGTTACTTCTGACAAAGTGTGGCCGACAATGAGTGCTCCTCCTTGGGCAGGCTAGTTGAACACCGGGCTTTGACATGCCGGTTCTCCTGAGCTCCACAACACCAGCGGTGCTTCTGTCAAAGTGTGTCCGACAATGAGTGCTCCTCCTTGGGCACGCTAGTTGGACACCGGGCCCTGACACGCCGGTTCTCCTGAGCTCCACAGCACCAGCGTTACTTCTGACAAAGTGTGTCCGACAATGAGTGCTCCTCCTTGGGTAGGCTAGTTGAACACCGGGCTTTGACATGCCGGTTCTCCTGAGCTCCACAGCACCAGCGTTACTTCTGACAAAGTGTGTCCGACAATGAGTGCTCCTCCTTGGGTAGGCTAGTTGAACACCGGGCTTTGACATGCCGGTTCTCCTGAGCTCCACAGCACCAGCGTTACTTCTGACAAATTGTGTCCGACAATGAGTGCCCCTCCTTGGGTAGGCTTGTTGAACACCGGGCCCTGATACCTCGGTTCTCCTGAGCTCCACAGCACCAGCGGTGCTTCTGACAAAGTGTGTCTGACAATGAGTGCTCCTCCTTGGGCAGGCTAGTTGAACACCGGGCTCTGACATCACGGTTCTCCTGAGCTCCACAACACCAGTGGTGCTTCTGACAAAGTGTGTCCGACAATGAGTGCTCCTCCTTGGGCACGCTACTTGGACACCGGGCCCTGACATCCCGGTTCTCCTGAGCTCCACAGCACCAGCGTTACTTCTGACAAAGTGTGTCCGACAGTGCTCCTCCTCAGGTAGGCGAGGTTGAAGGAGCGCCAGCGAAGTCGGGGGTTTTCAACCAGTAGCTCACTTTTGAATGATCTCAGGAAGTAGTTTGGGGATGTGACCAATCTCAGCGGAAATCCAGGGAAATACAGCTGGAATAGATGCATATTCCAGAAGATCTAGAAAGTTTTCTGTGTGGGTTATTATGTGTAGCTGCTCTACAGTATCCAAAACTCAATGGTTGAAAAATGAGCATCCTGGGTCCTTTTTAAAAATAATAACTAATGTAACTGGGACAGAAACCAATTAATGATTGACATTTGGCCCTCAGATATTTGTATTTAATGAATGAAAAAAATCAACCTCTTCTGAACACCTGTAATGATGTAATTAAAAACTAATTATTTATATAAAATGACTATAAATGATGCGTTCCCCTGCCTGGGACTTGAACATAAAAACAACGAGGTGGTAGCGGGGGAGCGGCCTTTAATCGATGTCGTTAAAGACACAAACGTGGCTGCTTTACGTTCCTTAGCAGCTGTTGGAATGTGAGATGCGTGTAATCAGAGCATCATAGCCCCCCATTAGCGGTATACGTAGGAACCTTAAACATGCCCCCCCCCCACCCACCCCTTTCCCTTGAAGAAAATGCACAAACATGCTTTCGTTGAACCACATCAAGCATTTTGTTTCATTTCAGCGCTCTATGAGTAACGGTAGTGAAAATAATTTATAATGGATTTTACATGAGCAAGGGAGGGGGTTGGGGGTGGGGGGGGGGTGCCTGCCTGGCTCATCGCCATCCATCCTCGCCACATCCCACGTGCTCCCTCAATAGGACTCTTTTGTGCTTTTACTTCTCCAAACACTCGTTTTTACAAGCCTGTCTAATGTTACACTTATAATGTTTTTCTAATGGACTCCTCCACTTAATCCAGGGAACTGAGGGGGGAGATTTTCGGGAGTTTTTTTCCCCCCCTGATTTGCTTCTAAGGTCTGCCAGCAAAACCAAAAAAAAAAAATGCTTTGAAAGTTGGCTGGATGCAGGGAAAGTCAAGTGACAGACCTCGACTGACGACTATACAAGTTCAAATTTGGGACTTTTTCATTTAGTCTGATGAGTTCGATTCATTTTTGGGGTTATTTTCCTTTAATGGCTGCCTGGCACGTACTATGGCTGACTCTATGGTTCTACCATATTTACTTATTGTGTGGAAATATGGGCTAATAACTATAAAAGCAATCTTCACTGGCTAAATGTACTGCAAAAAAGGCCAGTAAGGATAATTCATAATGCCGCCTACAGAGAACATACTAACTTCTTATTTGTAAAATGACAAATACTTCAACTTGCTGATATAGTTCATCTTCAAACAGCTAAAATAATGCATAAGGCTAAAAATAAGCAATGAGCTAAAAATGTCATCCAATACTTCTCTACAAGAGAGGAGAAATATGATCTCAGGGAAGAAGTACATTTGAAACACTTCTATGCTAGGACTACGTTATGCTAGCCATAGCATTTCAGTATGTGGAATCAAACTATGGAATGGATTGAGTAAGACCCTCAAACTCGTGGTATGTGACAAAAAATTAAATTTATATATATTATATATAAATATATAATATAAATAATATTTAATATTAAATTAATAATAATCATATTATATATTAGTATATATATATTATATATAAATATATATATAAATATATAAAATATAAATAATATTTAATATTAAATTAAATTAAATTAATAATAATACTAATATTATATATTATTATATATTATATATAAAAATATATTAATATATAAAATATGGACAATTTAGAGTGGCCAATTAACCTAGCATGTTTTTGGAATGTGGGAGAAAACCGGAATACCCGGAGAAAACCCACGCATGCACGGGGAGAACATGCAAACTCTACACATTGAACTCGGGATTGAACTCGGGACTCCTAGCTGTGAGGCCCGCGTGCTAACCACTCCAACGCCGTGCAGCCTCGTTTAAAATATCAAAACTTGAAATTGATCTTTTCACAAAAGGATGGCTTTCTCCCTTTTTTTTAGTTGGGAACTGATATTTTCCTGAAACTTACCTGAGCATGTTTTTGGAATGTGGGAGGAAACCGGAGTACCCGGAGAAAATCCACGCATGCACGGGGAGAACATGCAAACAAAGATGGCCGAGGGTGGAATTGAACCCCGGTCTCCTAGCTGTGAGGTCTGCGCACTAACCACTCATCCACCGTGCGAAGAATAGTATATATAATGTTACCTATCTATCTATCTATCTATCTATCTATCTATCTATCTATCTATCTATCTATCTATCTATCTATCTATCTATCTATCTATCTATCTATCTATCTATCTATCTATCTATCTATCTATCTATCTATCTATCTATCTATCTATCTATCTATCTATCTATCTATCTATCTATCTATCTATCTATCTATCTATCTATCTATCTATCTATCTATCTATCTATCTATCTATCTATCTATCTATCTATCTATCTATCTATCTATCTATCTATCTATCTATCTATCTATCTATCTATCTATCTATCTATCTATCTATCTATCTATCTATCTATCTATCTATCTATCTATCTATCTATCTATCTATCTATCTATCTATCTATCTATCTATCTATCTATCTATCTATCTATCTATCTATCTATCTATCTATCTATCTATCTATCTATCTATCTATCTATCTATCTATCTATCTATCTATCTATCTATCTATCTATCTATCTATCTATCTATCTATCTATCTATCTATCTATCTATCTATCTATCTATCTATCTATCTATCTATCTATCTATCTATCTATCTATCTATCTATCTATCTATCTATCTATCTATCTATCTATCTATCTATCTATCTATCTATCTATCTATCTATCTATCTATCTATCTATCTATCTATCTATCTATCTATCTATCTATCTATCTATCTATCTATCTATCTATCTATCTATCTATCTATCTATCTATCTATCTATCTATCTATCTATCTATCTATCTATCTATCTATCTATCTATCTATCTATCTATCTATCTATCTATCTATCTATCTATCTATCTATCTATCTATCTATCTATCTATCTATCTATCTATCTATCTATCTATCTATCTATCTATCTATCTATCTATCTATCTATCTATCTATCTATCTATCTATCTATCTATCTATCTATCTATCTATCTATCTATCTATCTATCTATCTATCTATCTATCTATCTATCTATCTATCTATCTATCTATCTATCTATCTATCTATCTATCTATCTATCTATCTATCTATCTATCTGAGGGTTGCCTACAGCCACAGCTGTAAATCCTTATGTGTCTTGATTAGAGTCCCTAGTATTTGCTTATGTCAACTATGCGTCTCCGCATGTTGTTACCTTTTAATATTAGCAGTGTTGAACTTCTTTTTACACTTGTATGCCAATTGGGAATGTTCTACATCTCCCTCAGCGCTCCGAAGCCGATCGGGCCGCTCCATCATCAACGGCAACTGGGCTATCGACCGCCCAGGGAAGTACGAGGGAGGGGGGACCATGTTCACCTACCGCCGACCCAATGAAATCAGCAGCACGAGCGGGGAGTCCTTTCTGGCCGAGGGGCCCACCAATGAGATCCTGGATGTTTTTGTGAGTCATGAAGGATCTCAGAATTCCACATATTTTTTTTTTAATCCCTCCGCTCCTCCTCAGATGATCTTCCAGCAGCCCAACCCCGGTGTTCACTATGAATACGTCATCCCGTCTCAGAGACCTGGAGACCAAGCCCACCACACACCTGAAGGTACACGGGACTGCTGCGTCACATTTACCCATCATGCACTGCAGCCACTCTCAGTCCGTCCCGTTTGCGTGTCTTAGGGAACGCCGTGAACGAGCAAGGTGGCTCCGGCCGCACGGAAGACAACCGAGCTCCTGCCATCAAGCCCCCCAGACGCGAGAGGGACTACAACTGGAAGATGGTCGGAACCAGCGAGTGCAGCGCCTCCTGTGGTAAAGGTCAGGTGGTGCTCGTTGTTCGTACTGCATGTCCACACGTCACAGTGGGGTTTTTCATGCAGGATGCCCACGCTCCGTCGTGTGTCCTTTAGGTGTCAGGTATCCCATCTTCCGCTGTGTCCACCGACTGAACCAAGTCCAGGTCCAGGACACTTTGTGTGACAGCAACAGCAAACCGACGCCACAGGAAGAAGCCTGCAACCTGCAATCCTGCCCCGCATTGTGAGTGACATATTTATTTATTTACATATTCACACAAACAAGCCCATTATTTTTACCATTGGGGACATTTGTGTTTATTTTTAGATGATATTTCCAAAAAACATATGATAATTAAAAAAATATATATAATATATATATATATATATTATATATATATATAATATATATTATATATATATAATAAATATATAAAATATATATAAATAATATATATATAATTGTTTTTAAACCATTCATTTTTTAAAGTAAAAAAACTGTATTGTCTTAATATTACAAATGCAAGCGTTACTTTACGTGATATTTCAGTAATATCTTTAATAGAAAAAAATGAATTATGAGAATAAAATTCAAATAAGTCCAAAATAATTATCATTTTTATTTCTTATATGTATTTTATTATTTAAAACCTATTTTACATATTTTTTCTGTATTGTAAATAATGTATTTAGGAGGTTTTTGAAATATATGCATTAAATATTCTTAATTCAAAAAAATAATAATTTTGTACTACTTTCTACTTGTTCGTATTTTCTCTTCGATAACAAGCCCATTATTTTTTACCATTGGGGAAATGTTTTGTTTATTTTTAGATGATATTTCAGAAAGATATATGATAATTTTAAAAAAAATATATAATAATAATTGTTTTTAAACCATTCATTTTTTAAAGTAAAAAAACTGTATTCTCTTAATATTACACATGCAAGAGTTACTTTACTACATTATATTTCAGTTATATTTTTAATAGAAAAAAATAATTTTTTATATGTAAAAAATTCTTATATGTATTTTATTTTAAAACATATTTTACATATTTTTACTGTATTTAATAATGTATTTGAGAGGTTTTTTGAAATGTATGCATTAAATATTCTTAATTGATAAAATAATAATTTTGTACTACATTCTACTAGTTAGTATTTTCTTTTCGAGAAAAAGTTAATTTATTTCCATTTGGAGCCAAACAAGCCCATTATTTTTACCATTGGGGAAATGTTGTGTTTATTTTTAGATGATATTTCAAAAAGACATATGATACATTTTAAAAAATATATAATAATTGTTTTTAAACCATCCATTTTTTAAGTAAAAAAATGTATTCTCTTAATATTACAAATGCAAAAGTTACTTTACATACTTTAAAGTAATATTTTTAATAGAAAAAAAATAAATTATGGGATTATAAGCATGTTCAAATAATTATAAATTTTTTATTTCTTATATGTATTTTATTTTAAAAAGTATTTCACATATTTTTTATTGTATTTAATAATGTATTTGAGAGGTTTTTTAAATATATGCATTAAATATTCTTAATTGATGAGATTGATATTTCAAAAAGACATATATGATAATTTTTTCAAAATATGTAATAATAATAATAGTTTTTAAAAAAATCATTTTTTAAGTAAAAAAAAACTGTATTCTCTTAATATTACACATGCAAGAGTTACTTTAGTACATGACATTTCAGTAATATTTTTAATAGAATTTTTTTTTCATATATAAAAAAATTCTTATATGTATTTCATTTTAAAACATATTTTAGACATTTTTTACTGTATTTAATAATGTATTTGAGAGGTTTTTGAAATGCATTCATTAAATATTCTTAATTGAAAAAAAAATAATTTTGTACTACATTCTACTAGTTAGTATTTTCTTTTCTAGAAAAAGTTATAAAAATATAAAATTATAAAATACTATAAAATAAAATAAGAAAAAAATTTAAAAGCTTTTTTTCATTTATCCAACTTTACTTGTGAGGAAAGGTTTTTAAAACAGGAAGTAATAGGAGTTTAGTAATATATTTGAATGCGTGGAAAACATTAAAAAATACAAAATTATCAAAATGTTCAAATCATTTTTAAAACATGGATGCCTGCTGCTTTCTGCAGTTGAGTAAGAGAATATTTGCCAAGCTCCTGCTGGCATGTACTATGTGCTATATACTATGTACTATATACTATGTACTATATATATACTATGTATGGACTTCCTGCAGCTGGGACATCGGCGAGTGGTCCGAGTGCAGCAAGACGTGCGGCCTGGGCATGCAGCACCGGCAGGTCCTGTGTCGCCAGGTTTACGCCAATCACACCCTCAACGTGCACGCCAGCCGCTGCCATCACCTGGAACGACCCGAGACCGCCGGCACCTGCCAGATGAAGATCTGCAGCGAGTGGCAGATCCGCTCGGAATGGAGCGCCGTACGTGGCAGACCATTTTTTACCCAGATGGAAGTATTTCCTACAAAGTATTTGTCGTGTCTCGGTAGTGCTCGGTGCCGTGCGGGCTGGGTCAGAGGTCACGGGAGGTTCGCTGCGTCAGCAACGTGGGCGACTTTGTTCCCGACGCCGAGTGCAACATGAACCTGCGGCCCTTCGACATCGAGAATTGCGACATGGGAGCGTGCGCTAAGAGCTGGTTCCACACGGACTGGGGCGCTAAGGTACCGCCGCTGTAAGAGTCTTCCTGTTTGGACCAGGAACCATACGGGCCATCACGGGCCACTCAATTAGGTACACCTGTGGTACACCACCTACGTCAACAACCACATACTGGTGACCAGACAATCACAGGGCACTTTTTAATCATGAAAATTATAAAAATAAAATGAAAAAAAATGTAAAAAATATATTAAAAACATGTATTATATAATAAATAAAAATTAAAATACATACAATTTTATTTTTCAACATTTAATGTCCCCAGCTGTCTTCGGGCGTGAGGCGGGGTACACCCTGGACTGGTGGCCAGCCAATCACAGGGTACTTTTTAATCATTAAAATTATAAAAAATAAAATTAAAAAAATATATTAAAAAACATGTATTATATAATAAATAAAAATAAAATTAAAATACATACACATTTTTTTTCAACATTTTATATCTAAAATGGATGCAGGCAGAGAAGGATGATAACCATCACACAAAAGGTTGGACTTCTGGACACATAAAAAACTAAAATAAAAAAATTAGAGATGTAAAAAAAATGTAAAAAATATATAAAAAACATGCATTATATAATAAACAACAATTAAAACACATATAAACATTTTTAAACATTCATTCATTTTCTATACCGCTTTTTCCTCACGAGGGTCGCGGTGGTGCTGGAGCCTATCCCAGCTGTCTTGGGGCGAGAGGCGGGGTACACCCTGGACTGGTGGCCAGCCAATCACAGGGCACTTTTTAATCATTAAAATTATAAAAATAAAATAAAATAAATGTAAAAAATATATTAAAAAACATGTATTATATAATAAATAAAAATACAATTAAAATACATACATTTTTTTTTCAACATTTTATATCTAAAATGGATGCAGGCAGAGGAGGATGATAACCATCACACAAAATGTTGGACTTCTGGACACATAAAAAAATAAAATAAAAAATGTAAAAATGATATTTTAAAAAATTGAAATTAAAACATTTAATAATAATGTAAAAATGTAAAAAAAATGTATAAATATATATATATATAAAATATATATAAAAAACATGCATTATATATAAATAAAATTTTAAACATACATTCATTCATTTTCTACCGCTTTTCCTCACAAGGGTTGCGGCGGTGCTGGAGCCTATCCCAGCTGTCTTTGGGCGAGAGGCAGGGTACACCCTGGACTGGTGGCCAGCCAATCACAGGGCACTTTTTAATCATTAAAATTATAAAAAATAAAATTATAAAAATTTTAAAAAATATATTAAAAAACATGTACTATATAATAAATAAAAATACAATTAAAATACATACATTTTTTTTTCAACATTTTATATCTAAAATGGATGCAGGCAGAGGAGGATGATAACCATCACACAAAAGGTTGGACTTCTGGACACATAAAAAAATAAAATAAAAAATGTAAAAATGATATTTTAAAAAATTGAAATTAAAACATTTAATAATAATGTAAAAATGTAAAAAAATTATATAAATAAATAAATAAATAAATAATAAAATATATATATATATATATATATATATATATATATATATATATATATATATATATATATATATATATATATAAATAAAAATATAAATAAATAAAATTTTAAAAATACATTCATTCATTTTCTACCGCTTTTCCTCACAAGGGTTGCGGCGGTGCTGGAGCCTATCCCAGCTGTCTTTGGGCGAGAGGCAGGGTACACCCTGGACTGGTGGCCAGCCAATCACAGGGCACTTTTTAATCAATAAAATTAAAAAACTAAAATAAAAAAATGTTTTAAATATATTTTAAAAAAATGTAATAAAAAATCAAATAATGAAAATGTAAAAAAAAATATAAAAAACATGCATTATATAATAAATAAAAGTTAAAATATATATAATTTTTTTAAAAAACATTTTATATTTAAAATGGATGGGCAGTCAGGCAGAGGAGGATGCTAACCATCACGTCTGGACACATAATATGGATAAAAATGTAAATGTGAAATATAATGTAAACACAGAACAACAGAGGCAAGGAGATGAAATACCCATTGAGCGTGTTTATGGCTTTCTAGTCAGTACAAAACAGGAAGTGTAACCTGTTTCTTCCGCAGTGCTCCGCCGAGTGCGGACCAGGCGTACGCACGCGAAGCATCCTCTGCCTGACCAACCACATCGGCAACCTCCCTTTGGAGAACTGCGGCAGCGAGAGGCCCTCGCACACTCAGGAGTGCAACAACGGCCCCTGTGAGAACGCCATGGAATGGTTCACCGGGCCCTGGAGTCAGGTAGCGACACAATATGATCAAATAGATGCGGACAGGAAAACTACGGCATCGGTAACGTTCCCGTTAAATGCGTCAGTGCTCTGCAGAGTGCGGCGCAGGCAGCCAGCAGAGGTCAGTGGTGTGTTTGATGACGTCGCACGACGGCTTCACCGTGGCGCCTCAGTACGAGTGCTCTTCGCTGGAGAGACCCCTCAGCCAGCAGAGCTGTAACGTGAAAGCTTGTGGAGCAAAGTGGTACTACACGGACTGGAGCGCCGTGAGTAACTTTGTATAATAATACCATTATCATACCAACAATATTCATTTATTGACCCTGGACTGGTGGCCAGCCAATCACAGAGCACTTTTTAATCATTAAAATTATAAAAAAAATTAAATTAGAAAAATGTAAAAAATATATTAACAAACATGTATTATATTGTAAATTAAAATTATAAAAATTATACAAAATAAAATTAAAATACATACAATTTTTTTTCAACATTTTATATCTAAAATGGATGCAGGCAGAGGAGGATGATAACCATCACACAAAAGGTTGGACTTCTGGACACATAAAAAAAAAAATAAAAAAAAAATGTAAAAAATATATTTAAAATAAATTAAATAAAAAAATGTAATGATAAAAATGTAAAAATATATTTTAAAAAATTGATATTAAAAAAAATAATAATAAAAATGTAAAATATATATATAAAAAACATGCATTATATAATAAATAACAATTAAAACACATATAAAAATGTTTAAACATACATTCATTAATTTTCTACCGCTTTTCCTCACGAGGGTCGCGGGGGGTGCTGGAGCCTATCCCAGCTGTCTTTGGGCGAGAGGCGGGGTACACCCTGGACTGGTGGCCAGCCAATCACAGGGCACTTTTTAATCATTAAAATTATAAAAATAAAATTATAAAAATGTAAAAAATATATTAAAAAACATGTATTATATTATAAATAAAAATAAAATTAAAATACATAAAAATTTTTTTCAACATTTTATATCTAAAATGGATGCAGGCAGAGGAGGATGATAACCATCACACAAAAGGTTGGACTTCTGGACACATAAAAAATTAAAATAAAAAATGTAAAAATGATATTTTAAAAATTTGAAATTAAAACATTTAATAAAAATATATTTAAAAAAATTGAAATTAAAAAATGTAATAATAAAAATGTAAAAAATATATTTAAAAAAATTTAATTAAAAAATTTAATAATAAAAATGTAAAAAAATATATTTAAAACATTTGAAATTAAAAAATTAATAATACAAATGTAAAAAATATATATAAAAACATGCATTATATAATAAATAACAATTAAAAACATAAAAATGTTTAAACATTCATTCATTCTTTTTCTACCGCTTTTCCTCACAAGGGTCGCTGGGGTGCTGGAGCCTATCCCGGCTGTCTTAGGGCGAGAGGCAGGGTACACCCTGGACTGGTGGCCAGCCAATCACAGGGCACTTTTTAATCAATAAAATTAAAAAACTAAAATAAAAAAAAATAAAAATATAGATAAAAACATGCATTATATAATAAATAACAATTAAAACGCATATAATTTTTTTTTAATCGATCGATTTGTGCGCTAACGATGGATCCATCTCGATCGCAGCGCTATCGATCGATCGCGCAGATCCATCGTTAGCGCGTAACATGCACAAACATTTGAGGAAACGTTTGAGAAGCACTGACCTCTACCAACATTAACAACACACAACAAAACATTGTTTACATCAAAATAACTACTTATTTACCAATATATTTACAAACACCGTGAACTGTGTACAAATTTCACTTAAAATGCAAAACCTTCTGCACGCTACACTCCTCCATTCTTCCACTTCCTTACAGTGACATCCATCACCTCTTTTTGCCTCTTGCGTAAAAAAATATGTCTAAGTATTTGATATTGGAATTAAAGAAGCAAAATAATTTAGCAGCTTTATTAAAAATTACTTTTGCGTCTTTCCAGTGTTCCAAAACGTGCGAGGGAGGATACCGTGTGCGTGAGGTGCGTTGTCTCTCTGACGACAAGCAGTCCAGCAGCAACTGCGACGAGCAGCTCAAACCAGCAGAACGGGAAGACTGCAACACCGAGCCTTGCGTCCCTCAAATAGGTCCGTGCATTTTGTCTTTTTCTTTTTTTTTTTTTGTTTGTTTTCCATACGCGTCTCATTCCTCTGGTTGCCTCTTCCCCAGACGACAACTGCAAAGACCAGTACTTCAACTGCAACGTGGTTGTCCAGGCCCGTCTATGCGTCTACGACTACTACAAGAACACCTGCTGCGCCTCATGCTCGCGTCACCCGCACAGACACTCTGCCGTTCACAGGGGGCGCAGCTAACGATCGCATCCCGGGGGGGCTCTCCGCTCCACGTGGGGAACTTTTTATCATGTTGTCTGGAGACAGGAAGTAGAAACATTTGTTTGTGTGTGTGAGGCATGTGGAAAGGGCAGGAAACCACTCACCGGATGGATCAAACAAGTTGAAATGGTGATGTGTAAAACATCCCATAAATCATTTAAATCAATCAGCCCTCATGCTGCATTCAAGGAGACTGGGAAGTAGGACATCTGACATTCAAACTGAATGTAAACCAAAAACATGGCTGATAATCACAAGCTAAAATTTTTAGCTGTTTTTTGGCAGCCTTAATCAGTTGTCTTTATTTTATACCTAGATATAAGACATAATCTAGAGATAATTCAGCAATTCAATCTTGATGGTGTTGGAACTCGCAATAGGATACGTAAAAGTGAGCAACACTCCCATCTGGTGGCGATCACTGGTAATGACGGAAGGTAACCCGAATTATGGCAGGTGAACTCTGAGAACAGGATAACAAATCGAAGTCTTTACACAATTCCGTTAAGTCAAAGAAACAGTTCATCATGCGGGTAAGTACAAAAAAACAACAAGCAAATAGAAAATGACACTTGTAAATTCAAGAGTAAACACTTATTATAGCGCCACACAAAGTAAGCTAGTATTGTATGGTCATTTTAAAGCTAAACAAGCTGTGTTAAACGGTTAATATATATATACACAACAAGAGTTATTGAAAATAACTTTATTTACACGGCTCTATGGTTAAATATATTTTAAAAGATGGATTTCAGTGGTCGTCGCCATTTTGTTTGACGTCACACTACGACTGCTCAAAGTCGAGACTATTAGCAAAGCGATTCACGATTTAAGGCTAATGCCGTAAAGCATTGTGTTAAATGATTAATACTTACAATTTTAAAAAGTATTCTCGTGAATGTATAGTATATTTTTATTGCTATGAAGTTCTAAATTCGTTTTATTGACTAGTTTTCCTGTAAATTAGCTTCAGTAGTGTAGTTCCGTGGGCGCCGCCATTTTGTGTAGGTAGCAGTAGGAATATTTTGTAGCATTTTTCCAAGTCGGATGTTTAAGTTCCCAGTTTTCCGGAACGCAGGATTTCTACTCCATCCCAAACTTGACATGTCGGACAATTTTCTTTAGTTTGAGGAAATTCAGTAAGCCGCATTTTTATGTTGCCTCAAGCACAAAACAAGGTGAACCAGTGCTTCATTAGGGTGAGTTTGGTGTGGAAGAATGCATACTTTTGCCCATAGCATGAACGTATACGAGGATAAAACGCATAAGATGGTGATTGCTTGTGCTGGCCGTAGATGTAAATATGTACAATATGTTGTTAAATACATTCTCTGTGACTCCTAGTAACTCAAGGAAGAACTTTGTTATTGAATGCTATTTATTTACGCAGTCTTCCGAATCTTGCTTTTGTGTGTGTGATTTCCTGGCGGGAGATCACATTCCAAGAAGCTCCTGCTGCTCCACGCGTGTCAAAGATTTACAGTATTACAATTATTAACATCAACTTTCTACCCGTCAACGGTTTTGGATCTCCCATCAGTATTCAGACTGCTGCATTTGATCACACATCTGTATTGGCTTTATGTGCTCCTTTTCAAATAAACTTATTTTTTGTATGCCTAAGAGCGCATTTATGTGTTTTTGTTGCCATGTTGATTACACACTTTTTTTTGTAATTGTGTACATATTCAGTTGTAATGTATTTTATTTCAGTTCATACAGTATATTGTGATTTTTTTTCCAGACTCGTTTCAACGTTGTGGTGCGGAGTTAGAGCGACACCCGGTGGCAGTTACCTGTAAGTACATCCTGGAATTTACTATCTGTCCTAAAGTTATTTAAATATTGGATTTGATTGATTAAAAAAAATAGTTTAACAAAAAAATATAAATTTGTTTTCTACTCGAACAAAACCAGATGTTCATATTTGCAAAATCCTTCATTTATTAATTTCCCTGCTCTTTACAAACATAAGCTAAAGTAATTGCTTAAAATAATTTCTCCAGGTAATGAGGATTTCATAATGTATCTGATGATTTTGAGTTATTATAATTAAGCGTGCCATACTATTCCATAAAGCTGTATGTAAAAAGAAAATGTGTGCATTCTGCATTGTTTGATATGTAAGTGTTGATCATTATAGACGCCGCTCAGAATCTTTCACTGCTCACGACGGGACTGAAATGTTTGTCCGACTCGCTCATGAAGGCCTCGATCTCGTCCACCGTCCTCGGGACGCAGGTGAGCAGCTCGATGCCGTTGGCGGTGACGGCGATGTCGTCCTCAATGCGAACCTGTGTGACGGTTGAAAAGGGGACATCATCAAAAGTAGAACTTGTACATTCTAGGTACTATTAGGTAGTACCAGAGCCATAACAGACAGGACGCTGCCTGAGTGTAAAATAACGGCTCTGATGCGTCTATTTTGCAGGTAATGAAGACATCTGGACTCAGACAATGATAGACTGACCCCGCCGAAGCCTCGGAAGCGAGCCAGAACTTGGTTGTCGATGAAGCAGCTCTGTGCCGGGTCAGCCAGGGCCTGATCCAGCAGGTGGTTGATGAAGTAAATACCGGGTTCCACAGTCAGAACCATGCGCTCCTGAACCAGGCGCCCCATCCGCAGACTTTTCAGCCCCGGCTCGTTGATCCGCTCCACCCCCTGCAGGACGGAGACGTCACTGCACGTCCTTCCGCTCGGCTCCGCAACATCCCCGCCGACTCACCTCGGGATAGCCTCCAACGTCGTGCACGTCGATGCCCAGCAGGTGTCCCAGACCGTGGGGCATGAAGACGGAGCCCATGTGGGCCTTCATCATGTCGTCCACGCTGCCCGTCAGGAGGCCTATCTTCACCAGCTCCTCCAGGTGGACTCGGTCAGCCAGGCGGTGCATGTCGGTCCACTTGACACCTGCAGGTAAACATCATCACGATGTCTTCTTCAAGAATGTAAATGATATAATAACAATCTGGGTTGGTCATGAAAGAGCACCTGGCTTGATGGCAGCCATGACAGTCCTGGAGGCCTTGAAGACCGCTTCATAGATGGCCCTCTGGTCGGCGGTGAACTTGCCGTTGGCGGGGAAGGAGCAGGTGATGTCTGACGAGTAGCAGTAGTACTCCCCGCCCATGTCGAACAGACTGGAGGAATAAAAACATGCAATGCAGTTTTAGTAAGAATCGACCGCCTAAACAAAACATAAAAATTGATAACTGCAAGATACTCACCACATGTCACCATCCATGATGGTTTTGTCATTTGGTGCTCCAGCATGACCGTAATGCAGAACAGAGGAATTATGGCCCCTAGTGGTCAAACAGTGACATTACACGAGTTTAAGTTGGAGCTTTTTTAACAATACTGCAGGCAGTACAGTAAACACAGGAAGCTGAAACCAGCATGTTCCTGTTTAACGGTTAACGGTTTAACGAATGCGGCATTAGCTTCATTGCGCCGAATAACAGCTTTGTTATCCATGATACAAACTAACTCTTGCACTTGCATGTTTTAAAAATATAAACATATCAGAGGGTTTAGTCTTGGGGAAATAATAGGGAGTAGAAATAATCTGTTCCAGGGTCAAACAATGACCCTCCTCACACCTTTTTATTAACTGCACAGGCAATGCTTGAAGTCCCGTTTTGACATGGTGATACATGTGTAACACTAAGTTAACCCATCCTTGGAATATGCCTGGCGGACACCTAATGCACCACCTTTCAAGTGTAAAAAGAAGTTAGCCATTGCTAATATATAGATACAAAAATCCCACCACTTTAACATTCTTGCTAGTAAAATGTAAAAAGAACTCATCCATTGCTAAAATAGACATAAAATCAACTTAAAAAAAAAAGTCCCTTGTTATTCAAGTGTAAAAATAAGTTAACCACAGCAAAATACAAAAACAACCCCTAATAAAAACAAGTTAAGTGAATCATTTGACACCCGATGCAAGTTTTGTCCCACATTTTTCCACAAAGAGTTTGTCATGTTGGGTATTCCACTGTAGTCGTAAAAAAAAATAGTTTGGATTTAGCGCACATGAAAGCAATTAACTGGAGCAACAAAACTTTCTCAATTAGCGGAACGTCAACACCCTTTTTTTTTTGCTTTTTTGTACATGGCCCAGGTCATTAATTACTACAAGGCTTTATGTAAACACAAAACTAGCTAATACCCACTAATCCCTAAGAAAAACTCATTACGCACGGCCTTGACTACACGAGGCTGACGTGCGATTAGCATGCGCTCAGGCGTAGCCACGCCGCTAATTAAGTTTGGTAGCAACCGAATACCGCAGGTGGGAGTTGTTGCTGCTGTTGTTGGGTTGTGTCGTGTTTTATAGCCGGCGTGTCGGAGACGCTTACGTTCCACAGATGCACGTGTACGAGGTGTGGCGCATGCCTCCTTTGGTGAAGCAGTAATGCTGGAACAAGCTGGAAGACCAGATGAAAAGGAACAACGCTGATGAGCAGAAGGGAGCCACTCAGGCCTGGTATTATTATTATTATTGTTATTATTATTATTATTATTATTATCATCTCTGTACTGGCTTTTGTGAGATTGTGAGCACCAAAACCACAAGTTACCTCTCCATTTCATACTCCTTCTGTCCAGGTTTCACGTGCTTCATGACCTACAAACACAGACACACACGGTAATTAGCTCCACTTTCACTCATTAATGAGCCAAACATAACCGGAATTAAGCTGTTCCCAACACAAAACACAGAGAGACGGACATTCACACGAATAAAAGAATCCTTTGTAAGCGCTCAAGGCCAAACAAACCCTACAATGACAGCAAGCATAAGAAACCCTGAGAAAAGAACTTTGCCAATAATGACATTTTAAAAAATGAAATACAATTATTGATTAAAAAAAAAATCACTGAATTGTGACAATATAAACATTTATTTCATATATTCCTTTCTTAACTCATGGAAATAATGAAATCAATTTATTATTTAAGCTTTTTTAGTATGGAATGGGGCAGCAAAAAAAAAAAATAGAAATGCAGTGTACAGATTAATGCACATATTGTTCCTGTTCAATAAAAGGCATGTACGTATCGAGATTAGATTAGATAGAACTTTATTTTATAGAACTTGGCTCAACATTACACACCACCACCGACTAGCATATGTTACCAATAGTACATATATATATATATATATTTTTTTTTTGCAATTTTTGTTACCATTTCTTTCAAGCAGGGGTGTCTAAAGTGCGGCGGGGGGGCATTTGCCATAAAAAATAAAAATGGAATCATCAGCATTAATTTTTACAGAATAAATTCAACATATAAAGAGAAAAATATGTTATTTATTAAACAAATATATACAGTATCTATATATGATGTATGAGAATAAAGTAATTATTACGAGAAGAAAATTTACACAATTGTTTGGTGAAAAAAATTAAA